>NW_027114329.1:400562-422589 GCF_000696795.3 Halyomorpha halys | reverse complement strand
CCCTCTCCCTCCCTCTCCCCCTCTCCCCCTCTCCCTCTCTCCCTCCCTTTTTTATAATTTTATCGTAATTATTTCAAGATATTTTGTTACCATATAATGATTCACCACTTACTATCTCGTAAAAAGATCTCATGAGTCCATCAACAGCCTGCTCTGAGATAACCACAGTTCCTCCTTCAAGTCCAATTCCACCTGAAGTTCCCATCCTAAAGAAAACAGGATCCCTTACTCTGGCGTGGTACATAAGTTTAATGACCTCATGGAGTAGAATCGCCACGGATGGTAGGCCCATTCCATGCTGTAAAAATTTCATTATAAAATATTATTTACTTCTCTAATTTTACTTAATATATTGTATTGGTATGTGGCATTATTTTATTATTAACAGGAAGTCAAACTAAGCATTTTAATGATGGCTTTGGGAAAAGACTTCTGATTTTATTCAGGAGAAACAGAAATAATTTAGTTGGTTGCTAGGAAAAATTAACGAGAAGCTAAAGATCTTTTAGAATGGAATTTAATATCATGTTTATAATAAAAATATTAAACATCTAGTTAGAATTAGTGTGTTCGAAGTTGAAACTGGAGCTAGGGCCGATTCGGAAGGCGTTGGCCACTGTAACCATAGCAACGCCTCTTTCTTCGATAAGAGCCAAGACGAAATCGATTTCACACGGAGTTTACTGTTCGGTCTATAGTCTGTGAATCCAACTACGGACTAAGGGAAGATTTTCAACATTTAATAAAAACATTTAAAGTAGATTTTTAGTAATAGTAGAATTTTATTACAAATAAAATTTGTACCGGTCCTGAGGCGAATGCAATTTAAATTTATGTTTAATAGGTATAAAGGTGGATGAAGTAAAATTTAACCAACTTGCAAGTGGAAACAATGGTTTCTAAGAACGATTAAAAGTAATTTATTTTATTTTATTGTAAAAATTATATAACACAATATAAAATTGTATACCTATTTACTGCTAAAAAGTAGAGCTTTTTAAGTTCGACTTAATTTTCCAAAGCATTTTCCGTTTTTGAATCGAATAACTGTGTGTGAATAGAGAGCTAGAATCAAATTAATCCTCATATATGATAAAGTTTTATAGTAATTCATATGTGTTGCGAAGAGTATTAAAAAAAAAAATCCTAGTCCGAAAATTGAAACAAATTAAAATTTGTTTGACTGGAAAACAGTTTTAAAAATTTGTATTTTTTATTATTTCGTTAAATGTTTCTTTCTTTTTTTACTTAATAAATTTTTATTTAATCATTATTATGTTTTATATTTAAACGTATGATATAACGCATTTATTAGTTATAAATGCATTTATGATCTTACCTATTTTAAAAAAAAGCGTCTATACATTTTTTTATCTTTTCCATATACTCTCACACGTGGAATATTAAAATTAACGTGTTTAAAAGGTGTTAAATACTATTCATTAAATATATCTGAAGTGCTAAGTATCTTTATTTTTTTTATTATATGAAAAATATATGAATATACTTAATTACATCACTGATTAATATTAATATATACTTACACTTATAGAAAGTACAGGCCCAACCTTGTACATGGAATACCTGTACGAGTAATGGCTGATATCCTGAAGCATGGTTCCAGCGGGAAGCTTGTGGCCTATTTCTCCCATGATGTAATAGGCGAAATGCTCCATCCTTTTAGGGGTTCCGCCCATGACGACGAACTGCACCAACAGAAGGTATGCATTATTTATATTATTTTATGTTGATATACCAGTATATAAATGAAAAGAAACCGTGTATATTTTATAAAATGAGCAAAAGGCTTGGTAGGTGATATCATTCAAAGGGCATATTTACATAACTCTTAAGACTTCATTCCGCACACAACTCCTCATGTTTTTTTACAAACATGTGATTACATAACGTTCTTTGATAAAGTTAATTAGCATATTCGCTAAATAAATTCATCATCAGGTTTGACTGGCGGTAATTAAACTCATATCTAAATGTTATACTTCCCTTTAATTAGATGGTAATTAAACAATCATAAACAGTATTCTATCGATAGATATTTATACGGAAAGACAAAATAAAATTTCGATCAATTATATTATTACAAGGACAAATTCAACCTTACTTTTTCAATTCTTTTTTACAATACATGTTTTATATTCAACCTTTTTAGGAAAACATTCAAGAAGATAACGAAGATTATATAAATTGAACACCAGATAAATGACAAGTAGGTATCACATAAAGGAGTTTTTTCATACTGGATGAACAGACGGTTTAAGTTGTAGTTAATAAAAACAAACAATCTACGATGATGGAAAGGTTGAATAAAAGCTGGTTTTAGCTCGAAACGTCCACTGCTATACTGCATATTATGAAAATTAGATATAAAATTATAAAAGAAAAATAGATATAACATTATAACCCTTCGAAAAATATAAATAAATTATCGTTATAACAAAAAAACATTTTTGAGAAGCTTTCTCAGAGTGCTTCCTAAAAAGCTACTACTGTCCAAGCAAGAATAGCATGAGCGAGAATAGCACTTTTTAGCAGGACAGAGATGTTGTTGAACATATTGTAATAAATAAATAAATAAATTACCTTGGATTAAGAGGTATTTAATTCATCTACGTAGATTAGGTTAAAAAAAAAAGTTGAATTGTTAATCTTCAAATTTTTTCTAGTCAAAAAATCGACATTATCCGATGAAAATTTTGATGACATTTTTTTTTAATCTTTATTGCATTGTCAATAATGAAATGAGAGTCTGACAGTCAGATCATGATACCGACAAAAATTAAAAAAATTAATTTTTCATTCAGAGCTCCATATGCTTAATACTACCAAGACTAGAAAACCTAATAAAACACCATTCAAAGTAAAGTAAATTTATTAAAATATGAACCCTGAAAGAGTTATTTACGTTCAACAGTTTCCGAGAAATAATTTATAAGAAAGCAATATTTCATATAAAATGTACTGAAAAATCAGTTAGTGAATTTATTTTGAGATATCTATATTGGACATTTTTTCCCTAACAACTAGAAATTAACATCTTGCGAATTTATTTCGTTAATTATCATAAAAACTACTATCCCTTCCATAATAAACGTTATAAACTACCTTCTAGCACATTAAGCTAGCTTTCATTCGGGTGCTGACTGACATATGTATAATGGTTCCCGAGATACAATTTTTCATAAACCTAAAATTTTGTCTGAACAGCTAGAAATCACCATAATTTTGGTGAATATCATGAAATTTACTACTCCTACGGAGATAAACGTCATAAAATGCATTATACCATATTAAACTAGATTTAATTTGAGGGCTAAAAGACATCAGTCTAATGATTCCTGAGATATAGAATTCTCAAAATAAATTGACCAATTTTATAAAATAAGTTGACCAAACTTTTTCAGTACTTTGCTTTAAATGGTATTCTATTAGGTTTTTTAGTGTTTTAGGTAGTTTTAAACAGATTTGGAAGGAAAATTAATCTGTTTTAACATTTTGAAACAGCCACCATTTTTGCAGGTAGCATGATCAGAATGGCAGAATCCTATTGGAAATGTAACAAATATTAAAAAAAGTGCTATCAAAGTTTTTATCAGATGATATCAATTGTTTTTGTACATGAAAATCCTACTTTACCCTTTTATAAATTTCTAGATTTTGTATTAGGGCCTCCTTTGCTGCACCGTATATATCAATATAATTAGGTTTATATTATTAATTAAGTTGTTTGTTTCACTTTTTTCCATTTTATCCTTTAACCTTATCCTTTCAATAATTATTTATTATTATAACATATATATTATTGTTTATTAATAAATTATAGAATTATATTATAAATTATTTTTTCAAATGAGAATATAAGTCCAAGTTTATTTACTTTTAGTCGCCTGAAGAATTCGTTATTATGAGGAATTGGTGAGATTTCATATCACGGCGTAATTGCAATATATAGTGATTTTTCACATGACAATATAGGAGACAAAAATATTATATTTATCCAGCTATTCTTGCTAACATAATTGGCTGCTGTAATTGTATCACACTACAGCCATTTTATCAGAAAATTAGAGGTGAAATAAAAATAAAAGTTGTATATAAAATGTACTATTTTAAAAATTATAACCAGCTGAACAATTCTAATGATGTGAACTTCAACCGAGTGCTTTCAAAGTCAATTTTTATTTTATTTTATTTTTTTTTCAAATTATCACAGTTTTTAAATATTTGAAATACATCAACTGAAAAATCGTGAATTTCGAATGTGAGTCTCTGTTGCGGAAAATCATAGATAATATACGATAACTACTGAAAGGTTCAATTTTTATGTTTTTTTTACAATATACGTTTTAATTATTATATTATGGAATATTCTTTCTATTAATTACTCCCTATAGAAGAATATTATTCATAATATTTTTTTATGAATAGAATTAAATATTTTTATATAGAGAAAGTAGATTAATCAAACAATTAAAATATTAGAGTTTAATAATAACATATGAATAAAACGATAACAAAAAATACCAAACGAAAAATAAAAATGATATTCATGAATAAAAAGAAATAATATAAAGTATTTCCAAGCAGTGAGAAAGCTTTAATAAAATTTTTAACTGTAAATGTTTGTTTTTATAATCATCCTGCCAATTTGAATAAATGCAATTCTGCAGAACTGGACAGTGATGCGGTACCACACACTGAACAAATGCAGGCGCTAATACTTCAAATGGCTTATAGCGTAGGTCTACAACCAATGACTAGATGACTTGGGCTCATCATCTTAAGTACTAAACATGTATACTCATTGCATCTTCCTAACAAATCATTAAACGGTTTTCTTAAAAATGTACAGTATCCCATCACTTGAAATTTTAAATAAGTAGATAAAAAAATTCATTTAATTAAAAAAAATGATAAGTATATTAAAATAATATTTAGGAAATGAAATTAAACTTTAAACCTTTACCACTCGTTACAATTTTTACCGAATTTAAATGTTTTTGTACAGCTGGAAGTATAAGTTATCTCTTTTTCTTTGTGATAATATTGAAGTATACAACTGCTAGATTTGAAGGCAATAAAAGTCATTCAAATATATTTGAATAATTATAAATAGATTTTATTATATCATACTTTCAAGAATTAGTGTCCAATTTTTGCCATATGATGTATTTTAACGACCCTTACATATCATAAAAATATGAATTTGATCGGTTGAGTACCCCTGAAAGTTATAAGCAATTTTTATGATTTTGATAATACAAAACTGTCATGATAAACAATAAATGCGCGAGTAATGATGGATATGATGAAAGAAAACGGAGTTCATATTTTGTTTCAGCTACCCAAAAACAAAACATCATCCAAAACTATTAAATCAAATTTTCAATTTTTTTTTTATATAGTGAAATTCTAATCTGGTATTTATTATAATATGTGAAACTTAAAAATAAAAATGACATTGATTGTAAACTAAAACATAAATTATTATTAAATAAAATAGGCCCATTATATACTCTCATGAAAATTATTATATCTTAATATTCTTCTCTTTCAACATCATCGCATTTAAAGGAAGACAATGATAAAATACCTTTTTCTATTAAAAATATATGTAGGAGATGAAATTCCTCATTATTTTTATTATCCTCTTACACAGTACTGAGGAAGCGGTTCTTCTATGATAAAATATCTTTATTAAAAGTGGACGCGGCTTCAAACGGGACAGAGCTCGTAAAATAGAGAAGATACATAATTTCATGACCGAGTTAAGCAACTCCTGCATCATTGATTTGAATCGTAAACGAGAAAGCTTTTATGATCTATTATCAAAGAAAATGCAGTATTGATGTTCTGAGATTTATTTATTGTCTGTTCTATGGTAGTTAAAATACCTCAAATGTTTCTTACTCCGTCTGATCGGAATAAAAGATATTATTTGTATTTATTCAGATAATGTTTCTCAGAGTATATGAGGAACAAGAATATAAAGTCCAAAAAATTGTTTACGACAAATGTTAGAAAGGAAATCCTGTATTAAAGTAAGATGAGAACATTATATTAAATTTATGCTCTTAGAAGTTTTGAGAAAGCGTGGTTTTCGTCCAATAGGGCGTTTAAATTACTATTTCAATATTTTTCGACATCGATATAGGAGTAATTAAAAAAAAAATGTATAAATTTAATCCCCTACAAGATTAGTTCTTATGTATTTTTCATAAAGCTGTACAGAAAAAAGGTAAATGAAGAAAACTAACTGACTTATGAAGTAAAAAGTTGCTCTCTTAGTAATTTAAGAATGAAGGTTAGGTCAGAATTTTTTTTTCGCTACTGGTAAAAATATTTGAAGTTTGAAACTGAAAATTTAAAAAATATTTAGTATGAAATTTTTACTATTATTCCATGTATAACGCACGATTTTGTCAAAAGAATAAATAAATAAGAACATTTAGTATGCCAATTGATTGAACCCAGCAAAAAAGATAGCGAAAACCATTCTTCCATAAATAAAACTTTATTTTCATAGAATCAAATCATTACGCCGATAAAAAATTTAAATGATGACCTTCAACAGAGAAAAGGTCACAACTCAGTTAAAACTCTTAAAGGGGAGAAACTTCTTCAAATTGGTTAACTTTCGGAGAAATTTAATATTCCCTTTAGGATGGGAGGAGACTGAGAGGAACATTCTAACCGCCTAAAGGAAGAATGTCAGCTATTTAAAGATGTTCGGTCTCCTTTGCTACTTTGTACCAAAGGTTAGGAGAAGCTTAGTGGTTAGCTTGGGATGGGTGGAATACTTCTTATATTGGCATTTTTCACATCCTAGGAAACTTATAAATTGGAAGGGATGTACAAAGTTAAACGTAAAGGAGTCTTTGACAAATTACTTGTCCGTATCGAGAATCAAACTAGGATGACCAAGCGTGTTGAGCCACAAAATTAGCATGCTCTTGTCAGAAAAAATGACGGTTCTAATTCGGCCTTCGTGAGTTGACTTTAGTCAGTATAGAAGACTAGAATAATTCCTAAGTTCGACAACTTGCGGACATTAAACCCCAATTAAAAAGTATATAGAAACTTGGAAAAATCAAAGAAAAAAAATATCTGAGATTTAATAAAAAATGTTATTCAAGATATTCCCTTTATGAATATCGATTTATTTTACAGAATTAAATAAACGTCTTTGCCTAAAATATTCGAATTTAAAATATATAATTAAAATAAATAAACTGTTACGGTCCAGACCACTAATATTAAATGTCTGACAATTCAATATGATTTAAAAAAAAACTTTATTATCCATAAAAAAAAAAGATTGCGTCTCAATAAAATTATATATGCGGAAAATTATGAAAGGATTTAACATTAAACCCGTAACACAAACATTTGGCTAAGGAGCTGACAGAGTTTTGATTAGTGCTGACATTTCATAACAAAACGTAATGTGAATTCTTAAGTGCAGATACACAAGTGGGCTAAAACACCCAAATGTGATCGGTTATTATTATATATAATAATATTATTATAATAAATATTATAACTATTGTGTATAACTATAATTATTTCACCTTGCAAGACGAAATTAATAGCCTTCAGAATGGAATTTATTCATATGAAAATCCACATTTTCCTTTGTTCTCGAGCATTTTTTGTAAAAATTCCTCACACAATTATTGTTAGAATACTGTGGTGTTTTGAGAGCTCTCCGAACGGATTCATAAAGTTTCTTACGAAACTTTACAGTATCCAGTTTTCTACTTTCGATGAGACCAATGTATGATTTTAGGGCCTAAAAAACTGGTATGTAGTACCAATTGTAGAAAGATACATGTCTTTTAGAAGTTCCTAAATACATATTCACCATAAGAATATAACCAATAAGAAACCCGACGTTTTAATACCGACTATGGTTTACAAGTTGATAAAAACAAAATAATTTAACAAAAACATCATGATACTAGCAGCTGAATCTGTCATGTAATTTTTCGATAGGAAAATATTAGAAAATTGAAATTTATTTCAAATATCCCTCTTGATTTCTATGTTCTGAAACATTCACAGAAGTCTGTAGTTAAACAATATTATTGAGTCAAAATGAACCTGTAAACTTATACATAGTTTAATTCGATTGATAAGTCTAATAATAATATTATACAAATATAACAGGGTTGTCATCGGACACAAGAAAAATTATATATATTTTGTACCAAGTTTCCTAACATTATAAAAATAGAATTAAAATAATTCTAACAATTACCACAAAATTTTTGAACTTCACGAAGCTATTTACCTGCACTGAAGAGGTTCAAGTAAACATCAATATATATTTTTTTGTTACTCAACAATGAATGGTACGATTTTAAGTTTGTTTGGATTAAATCGAATTTTCGAATGTGGATCAGCTGGTTCTTGGCGTTTTGGCCCACTGTAGCGGCTCTCGTCTTCGGCTGGGATCCCGTTCTTGAAAAATATAACCAGTACAGAAATATATTTATCTGTGATATTGGAAACCCAGGACTTTTCATTTTGGTTACGGTACTAATAACACCAACCATGAGACACACGTTTTCCTAAAATAATTTAGTAAATTCAAAGATAAAATTTACTTGATAAAAGCTTGTTTTAAACAAAATGACATCAATTTTAACCACGAGTTTTTATAAAAGTTTTAACCACGTTTCAATGAAAATTTTATTTAAAAGAGTGTCAAGTCGAGGGGCGGGAAAAGTTCTGATTTTTTTTTTATTCATATGCTCAAATCCAAATTGATAAATATGGCACTTTAATTTTTTTTAAGAAGCGTTAAAAATCTAAAGGAGATTGAATGGTCTAGCCAAAAGAAATTCGAAAGATTAAAGTCGGTAATTCGGTAACCCTTTAATGTAAGACGATGTAAAGACGATATTAGTAGGTAAGTGAATGACCCAGGTCGGTTTGTTTATAATTTGATATGATATTTATTGTATTATATGTTAGCATTTTATACATTATATTTATAAAATTTTTCTACAAATATCATAAATATAAATATTTTATTTAAATAATTTTGAATGTCATTGCTTATTTTGGTTTAATTTTAGATTTTTTAATACTAGCTAATTTTCCCTTGCAGATAGGTAGTATCTTATCGTGTATACACATTTTTCCAATACCTGATATCGAAATTTTAATTATTTTCATCTGGTTACGTAATATTTATATAGAGATATTCTTATCCAAATATCGGTGATTTATTAAAATACCAAAACAAATGTTTACATCTGAGTTGTTCCATATTACATACTTAATACACATTATAAATTTAAATTTAATAATTTTGTCATGTACTATAAGTATATAAACCAGTAATGAATCCGATTCACAGAACTCTACAAGCCAAATATAATTCGAAATTTTCAACGTCATTTTTTATTTTTAAAACTTTTAATGATTTTTAAATTCTAATTTTAAACCTCGCGAATTTTTATTTCATTCCTTTTTAAAAAATTCAATTCATAGTCTTAGTATCACGAGATAAGGTTTATGGAAAGTTAGCCAAATTTGACCGAATCCAGGCTTTACTCAAATTCTTGAATATCAAGAATATAACTGAATTTTTGGTACGCCATGGACTGTTAACAATGGATTTCAACTCAACCCATAAATATATATGATCTAATAATCCAATGAAAGTAGTTAAAAATAAAAACCCTAGGTACGAAAATGTTTATACTACTTCCAAAGTGCTCAAGGACTCAACTAATAAAAGAACAACAAGGTAGAGCGTTTCCAATTTCCTCAGTTCTTGAGGCTTCCATTAACGTTAGTGGTTGTTGACTTGATAGGTGCCACAGGTGGATAGAACCTATATAGAACTACCATCGGCTCACCTTTTCATGTTACTTAAACAATTGCTTGTAGAGTCGAGATTAAAATTTAAAATGTGTTAATTCACATTATTGTTGAAAAAATAATGTGATTAAAAAAAATTAATTAATTAAAATTATTGGGGCCGGTTACCAAGGGAAGTCTGAGATCCAACCTAATCTAACTTACAGTTCAATATAAAACTTGGCTTGATATAATTCACGTACAATATAATAACGCTATGTTATAGACATTTACCTTCAAGATAATATATATATATATATATATATACATATATATATATATATTAGCCCAGCGATTCCCAAAGTGAGTGCCACATGCTGTTGTTTCTTCTTTTCCTTTATAATAAAATGCTCTAAGGATCATTGTGCCGACATTTTTATTTTTTTAACTCGAAAAGGGTGCCATGAAATTATTGTAGCCCAAGAAAGATGGCTAAAAAAAATTTGAGAACCGCTGGATTAGTGGTTCATGTTTAACCTCGGAATAAACTAGTCCAGTACTAATTTTATTCAAAAGCTCAGCTATCAATAGACTAAGTTATCTAGCACTAATTGTAAGCTTAATTCCTATACCAGCAATGGGAAGTTAATGTTTTAAAACTTATTTTGCCACTGATTATTGTAAACGTAAATGTTTCGAGAGATGTTCTACAAGTGCTCGTTAAGAGTTGTTATAATTAAGATATGCAACACCAAAGATGATATAAAATTATATGCCAAAAATTGCAAACCTGTAATTTCTGAATATTGACAATGAGCAAAACACATGTATAACCCTAAAAATTATAAATAATATTTCTCAGTTCGTTCATATAGTTTTTTAATTTCTAATTTTCAATTATAACATCTTTTAAGTTATTAATTTATAATTCAAGAGCCTATGATTGTGTTCAAGATATGAATTTTTTTTTATTTGATTGATAATTTTAATTTTATCTACCTTAGCTGTATACTTATTTTGCTATAATTTAACTCATTTATTTACTTATTTTTATTATTTAATCATTATTATGCATTTTAATTTATATTTATCTGTTTCATTTTATTTTTATTATTATTTATGCTTTTTTATCTTTTATTTGAATATGTAGTATGATTGAATACGTATAGTCTTTAATACGTACTCATTGCCTTTGAGTTTAGAAGATTTTATTTTTTTAATAAAAAGATTTTAGAAAAATGAAAAATGTTTGTAAAAGGTGAATCGAGGAGTGAAGTTAGTAGAATTGAATCCATAGATCCTTCAATCGTTTTTAGAAAAAAAACATAACAGTTTTTGGGTGATGAAAATTATAGCAATTTAAGAATCGAAAAACAACTAGTCAAAGTGCTACGTTGAAAGTCGTAGAAATAAAAATATTCTTGTAAATCAATATTTCTATTTTTTAAAAAATAACACATTACATGTTCTTCCACTTTGTATGACCTTCTGTTGATGAATACTAATGATTGATCAAAAAGAGCATAATATTACCTTGACGTCTCCGAACATCTCGACGAGATCGTGCGAGCCGCTCCCCAGGGCCAGGTGGTAGAGGATGTCTTGGTCCATAAGCTCGATGTGAGGATTCCGCAAACGTACCCGTCCATCTTCGTACCTGCAATCGGGAGAAGATAATTAATAATTCTATTAATTAAATATTTTCTGTAATATAAACAATAAGTAATTAACTAAATTAATTCCTTATGCCCATAAAATGCTTCGTCGCCCCATTTTTTCCATTCCGGAGACAATGTGGCAGCACTAAAACATGTATTTAAATATTGTTTTTCATCTGCTGGTAAAATTACCATTTATTTTTATTAATGAAATTCGATTATCTACTCATGTTCAATTTGAAAATTATGAACAACTTCTATTAAAATGTTGATTTCCTTACTTCTAAAATCTAATTCACAGCATATCAGTACAAAAGGTTAATTATCAATTATATAGGTAAATAAAAAAGATGTTTCAGGATCATTATATAAATCCTTAAAAAGAAATATGAGGTTAGTTTTAACTTAAATTACATTTTTCCAAAATAAGTGGCCCACAAAATTTAGTTTAGGAATCGTTTGTACATTTGGATTTTATAACTTGTGTCCGTTATAGAAGAGAGAAAATGCAAGAGGGGAAAATTGGTATCCGGGTCCAGATAGAAGTTTTTTTATAATAGAAGGACAATAAATTAAATATGTACCTTAGATAAGATCTATAGAAGGTTTTCTCCGCTAAGAGAGGATTTATTCCTTACAAATAGGGAAACGGCCAGTATAATAAAAAAAAGTAAATTCAGAAAAAATCATTATTAAACTACAGAAATATATATATAACTATTGCTCTGGCGAAATATATGTCCAATTTGCATAATTTTAGAATAGGGAAAGTCTAAAACTCCCTCGATTTTGAGAAGGGTATGAAGGATAAGAAAATTGTCATTTTGAGTAATTTTAGTTTTCCCCTCATTTATTTATTTTTTTAATAGAGACAAACTGATAGGCTGAATTTAACATTATTATATTTTCATCCCCTTTATTGAAAAAAAAAGAACGTTCTGGTTGATCATATCATAGGTATTTTAATTATTTATTTTTCTTTTTAATAATTTCCCACAACTTTCAGACGAAAGAACTTACTTCGATAGTGAAAAATTCCGAATATAAAAAAGATTGAAAAAATGATGTTTTGCCAAGGGATCTTATAACTCCAGTTGAAGCCATTTGGAGGACTTGGCTCTCAGCTTGAGAGAGGAGGGTTAATTGCAATTGGAAAGTTAACCGAGTTGGCAACTTCCGGCTGGCTCCATCTCCTCTAACAGCTTTGGGATTAATTAATTAATTAAGTTGAGGCAGCTGGCCATTGGCTCCGGTCACACCGAAGCACTGCAAGTGTAGCTAATTGCAACAGAGCGGTAGCTAAGAGGGCCCAATAGAAATAAGGTGAAGAAAAGTAGAAGAAAACATGGATTACAATATTTTGATGAAATATTTTTTCAATATACTATATGTGTAATTTAAAAAAAAATTAAATATAGAAACGTGCTAAAATATTTTCAAACACCTGACTTCTTTATATTAAAAACCAGACAAACTGCTAGAAGCGCTTAGCTTCAAACACGGCCAGAATCAATGGCTAATAAAATATTTTTTTAAAACAGAAATAAAGTTAATATTATTTTTTGAAAACTTAAATACGAATTTTCATAATAATAAAGAAATTTTAAAAAAGGAGAATTCATAATAATTAAAATGAACTTTTTTTTCTCAAAACTTTCGCCATGACGCTGATATTCATTAAATCGTATACAGAGGATTAATTCGTTTTTAAGGGTTTTAATGGGCCGTCCGTAGCTCAGATGGTTAGGCCTATGCCTATCGTTCTGAGATCTGCGGGCGGCGCCGGTTCGAATCCGGTTTGTGGCAGTTCCAAAAAAACTTGCCCCCTCCCAACCTTGGTTAGAATGGGTTACCTGTAGATAACTAGCTAAACATCACCTTCGCTGTGGATAGCCTTAAAAAAAAAAAATGCTTTAAAAACCCTTTTTGTTAGGATGACTCTGGTTTGATTTTTCAAACAAATTCTTTTTTTTGTCCACTTTACAGGAAGTTTCTTTAAATTTTTGTGATTTTGTATACACTTAATAATATTTTGTTCTTGTTCTGCACGAAAAGACAATTCGATAGATTCTATCGATATAATAACCATTAAATACATATAGAGCAAAGGCGGCCTAAGATGATACAAAAAAATTCTGAAATTAAATAAAACATTTTTCCCTCGGCTTTTAGGGCGCACAGGCAAAAACCCACGGAAAGGTGACTAACATTTATCGATCTAGGATCACCAAGAAATCGGTGATCCCACGTCCGCAATGATTGATGTTAGTACACGATAAGGAGCCACGTTGTTTTGGAAGATAATTATTCTCATCATATAGACCACGTTGTAAGCTAGTTTTTGGATGATATTAACATAATAACAACTGGTAATATTTATATTTTCTGGACCGTTAAGTCATTTATGATATTAAATGTCAATTTTCTTATTTTCTATTTTCGAAGCTTAACCTACATAGAATCCAAAAATTAATCATAAGCAATAACTACAATGCAATTAAATTCCCTACTAACATTTTTATTAAGACTATTACTAACAAAGATACGCCACATTGAACTTTTACTGGCTAAATTATGTTTTAAAGCTATTCGAATAACTTCCTATAGAAACCCTGTCACATTTCAATTAGTTTGAGGAATAACTCGAAAGTTATATGGATATCGCAGAACATTCTAGTTCTTCATTTCACTTATTCTTTAAATTGCCTTAAAATATCTTTATTGGACTAATATCAGGGTACAGGAAATAATTTTTGTATTGGACATTGCACACAAATCTGTTAGGATAAGCGTATAATCGAACACACCAGATATTTATTATTTATTGACATTATAAAAAAAAATTTAATTATTAATTATTAGTTTGCTCTTTTTTAATATTTAGAATTGTAATCTTATGAGTTGCGAGGTCATAGGGTTGAATCTCTGTTCCATCCTGCATGTCTATATTGTTTTAGAAAATATTTGAAGAAAGTGTGCCATTTATTTACAGTAAAATAGCAAAGAGGATGAAAATATTAATTGTTGTTGTTCTTTGTCAATCTATTGTACGAAAAAGTGTGTAAATAAATTTTTAAAAAAACTGGTACCGCAAAGATGGGTTCGTGTTCTGCTTAGTATAAGTGAGCACGTTTTAGTTCTTGAAAGCGGAAAATCATATTCCTAATATGTTAAAAGTTTCTCAAGTTTGTATGCTTTTTCATTAAAACCGATTACAGCACTGTGTCCTAGGATCCAATACTATGTATAGATTGATATGAGGATCAAGTTTGCTAGTTTTATTAAACCAGCTTTCACTTTGATTTCATGACCTGAAGTACTGGGACACTGGCCAAGGATATTTTAGGAATTTTGGACGGAACAACATTAAAATTCTTAAGAATATATTTGTTATAAAGATATTAATGATCTGAACTAAAAGAATTTATTCTAAAATAAAGATACCATTCAATTAATTATCACATTTTACTGTCGAAAACTATTAACGTATCTAATGGTTAATTAATATAAACTTTTCCCAATTGAAAAACTCTAGAATTTCAATTGAAATATTGATCGAATTTATGTGAAATATGCCTAAATCCGATAGTGTTTGGGGGAGGGGGGTAAGAAAAGGAAAACGAATGTTTGACAGAAAAAAATCTAAAATTCTCCTTTTAAATAATATTTTCCTTGAAATTTCGCGCTTGTGACAGTTAGATGGTGGTGACAATTTTATCTCCAAGAGCCGGAACCGAAAAGCGAATGACAGTAGCAAATAAGAGATCATTTTTCATAGTTGTTTAAACTTATGCTTCGACCCGAAGATAAGATTATTAAAGACCGTATGATATTTTATGACTAGTGGTGAGAGCATTTTTATAATATTTGTATTTTCTACTTTTGATTCGTCCATTATCTTGCCTTTTATGGAACCAACACGATATAACGTGTTTTATTTATATATTTTTATTTAGTTGATCAACAATTTTATCTTAGACACAATAATAGATTTTTTTATTTAAAAAATTTGGATGTCCTTTTGTTCACTTTTCCATTTTCGTTTCGATTGTCGGGACCATCTGATTTAATTCTTATGTTAGAGAATTCTACAAGAGCAGAAATAATCAGATTCTAAATCTAGAATTAAAATCCATGGTACCAAATTTGAAAACATTTTCTTTTGATCAACAATTTATTATACTGATTTATTATTATACAATTTATCATACATACATTTTTTTGTTTATTTATGTTTTTCTTTCTAAACCGATTCTAAAATTCTAACCGCACCCACCGACCATCTTCTCCGATGAGTAATCTACGATCAACTATCTACACATATTTAAAAAAAGAATTAAAAAATATTAAATTTTAATTCTTGTATAAACATTTATTCCTATGAGGGTGTACGGTATTGAATTTTCGATGGTATAAAATTATTTACCTCATATTGTTATTTTGTTTTATTTTTTCCTGTAAGAAAGAAGGTGTATAAATATTTTTGTTTGTTGACTGTTATAATGCAATGAGTAAGACATATGAGTGTATGAATCACTTGGAAAAACCATCAAAGACTATATCAGGAAATATTTATTACATTTCTTGTTTAACATGTTCTCGACTAATCGAATGTTAGCGACAGGACGTTTAACAACATTCTATTACATCAAATTATAAAGTGTTTTGTATCATATTAGTGATAATCAATTAATATTTACTGACAGAGATCCAAAACCAAATCTTATAATTTTTTGGTACATGTGTACCACTTACGTTTCAAGATCATTTTTCAAATGAGACAATCATCCTCATACCAAGGAAAAACAAGGCGAAATCTTTGAAAATAAAATAATCGCTAATACGATCATATAAATAATAATTATAAGAATCATTAAATAGAAAATCTATTCTAGAAACCTTTTTTTAAGGAACAAATATCATTTCTGTATATTTATCGAAAAACATTTATTATATATATTTGTAATTTCATTTCATGTTGACTATCTTGCTTCTAATTTTTAAAGTATTGTTGCTTACGCTACCAAATATTTCTTAGGAGTATTTGTTGAACTTAAATAGACAACTATTTTCGATTAAAATTTATGCGTATTTAGTGATTACTAATTAATAGTCATAAAAAAATGCAAAAAGTATTTAAAGAAAAAATTAGGTGATATTATGTAAATATTAAAAATCTGTCAATTTTATGACGATAGTGTGAGTAAATCAAAACAGATCTTAATTATTTTTATTTTTCAGGGAAAAAACGTTTGACTGAATTTAGTCGAAATTGGTTAATCAAATTTAAATGCTTGAAGAAAATATATAAAAAATATAATTAATTATTGTTGGAGTTGAAAGATAGTTTAAAATACACATACAAGTGTAGTATGTTTTTTTAGCAATGTGAAATACAAAATACAACCGTTGTAGATCGATGTCTGGACGACAGGATTTAACATTCAAGATGGCGTGAAAAATCAATATATTGCGATAAATATTAAATATAATGACACTCTTTGATTTTGCTTTTGTCTTATTATGTCACGCGATATAATTTTGTATGTTACACAAAATGAATTATTAAATGAAATTCGATAAAAGAAATGAGGCCTCGAGAGTGCTTTGCCTTATCTTCACCTTTGCTCATGCACAACTTCCTCAGTGAATCCACCCAACTCGACACGATTACATTACTTTATGCACGTGATAAAGTAATGTCATTTCCCAACGCGTTGCTTCATAGGTTAGAAGTGATTTTTTTTGTATTGATGTTATTTTTAAGAAACATAGTCGAAGAATATATTTCGTTATAATAATTCTAATGTGGGGGGAGCGCTATGGAACGGTGCTACCAACTCCAACGACCCGAGTTCGAATCCGGCTGGGCAGAAAATGAGTCAACCCTGTGGGTTCTGGAGCCCTCCTGGAGCCCTCCTGGGGTCCACCCAGCCTCCTTAATTAGGTGAAAATATGGCGGTTGAGTGTGATTCTGACTAAATCACCTCCTTGCACAACCGTTGGTCTAGTAACAGTTCTTCCTTACAAAGTAGAGCAACCTTAACCCATTAAGGGTTGTAGCAGTACAGATTTTAATTCTAATAGTGATCTAAAAAGTATATCTGACATTTAATTTAAGTAATATTCTGCATTGATTAGACTTTTGTTTGTTGTCCAATTTTACAATCTGCTAACAACATTAATCTATAGCGATAATTATGAATATTCATAAATTCATAAACTGAAAAAAAAAAAGGAAAATTACATGAAATAATTTTATTTTAAAGTAATAAGTTAAACTAAAATGTAGGAATTATAATAAAAAAAAACTATATCACATCTAAAATAATTTAATTACAGTTTGATTTATGTGATTCGAGGAATATCTCATAGGGTTCCAATGGATTTAAAGTCCGTTCAACAAAACGAAACAAATCAGGTAAACAAAAGCACGAGAGCTGTTGCTGGGCGGCATTCTCATTTTTAAGGAGCAACACAGCTTCCGAACTGTTTAGTGCTGACAGCTGTAGAACAGACTATAAGTAGTGTTCATTGATTTGATTTTTTTGATGCAACGTTAAGGAAAAATTCAATTTAATATGATAGACACCCATTATTTAATTATGTTACAGTGTTTTTAGGCCGTTAAATTTTGTTAAAAAATGAAGGAAAAAAAATTGCCATTTTTTTCTGTGTCTTATATCATTTTATGTGGTATAGTTATCAGCATTAAAGAAAAATAAAATGTGAAAAATCTAATCTAAGATAAGAGGTTTGATGAAATAATCCTTCAATAATTAAAGGCAGATGCCCGAAACAAGTCAAGGTCAGGATTAATGGCCAGGTGTTAAACATTGTTAGGTGAAATTTAGTGGAGATTAGCAATGCCTGTGTGTGATTCCTTTCCTTATTGCTCTCTTCTTTCGACCAACTCTTATCTTGGAATATTGTAGAAACGTTTTTCCTGATGACTAGAGAATTGTTGGCTATCTTCAACGTCGAATTATTTAATATTTTAACTCAATGTGGTTACGCTAGTCTATTGTACTGGGGAATTCCTGCTGATTTGGAAATGTGACCAATGAAATGATTCATTCATTTTTTAAGATTCATTTTAGCTATCTGAAGTTTGTTCGTTAGGTTTATCTCTGCTCTGCACTAGAACGCAAGAGGCGGGTTGTCGTAGGACGACTCCATTTATATAACTTTACTTTTTGAATAATTTAGATTGAATGGTATTTATTTGGGATTTAAATGTATGTACTTCAACTTGTAGTAGAAAGCAAGAGTAATTCGACGGATAGGTCGAGATTCATTTCGAAGGTCAGCCAAAAAATAAATTTTAACGAGCTAGGTCGATTCGAATTAAGGTGTCAGGAGAACTATGGAATTTCCAAAACAAACCAAAAGCAAACCGGTATGTGTGTTGTTATGACAGTTCTCGTCATAACTAACTCAGTTTTTTTTTCCTAAAATAAAAACTGGTCACGAGTGAGATAAAGGGAATAAACTCTTGCGTCTAATTTCATTGAGCATTATGAAACTTCATATTGTCCAAATGATGTATGGAAACGTTAAAATAACTTTTTCTTACATATTTCTTTTATTTTAGTGAGAGTTCGAAACACAGTAACTGTGAATTATAGCCATAATTTTCCAATAATTATAGCTGATTGCACAGAGAATAGGCGTGTGAATACTAATTTGGGTCAGAAGATTGTGTAATCAATTTATTTTCTATTGGTTCAGCAAAATGAGCTTTTGAAACTTCTAACACAAATTCGTTTGAATGACTAATGCTTGCGTGTGAACTCTACACCTTGGTAAGCAGAGTATAGTAAGAAAACTTTATTTCTACATAATTCAAAAAGTATTAATTTTATGATAAACTGTCTTTATTTAATTTTTAAAAAAAGTGCACATTGAAATCAGAGATACTTTGTACTAATGTGTTAACTTTCCTTACCACTTTGGTTATGAGAGTATTATAGTCGGGTCAAGTTTTCCATGTTCAATTTTCAACAGAGCCAACTCTTTTAGACAGACCTGAGTTAATAAAATAAACATCTATATAGACTAGAGCTGTATTCTTCCACCCACTTTTTTCATGCAAAAAGCTAACATTTCAACCATTATTTCTTTACACAATTCCTTTCTGAATTTATTTAATACGATATAAATAAAAAATAAACAATGATCATTCCTAACATGACATTACCAGTTTTAACGGTAGGACAGTTAATTACAGTGTAATGTGTTTTAGAAGATGGCTTCGAGATCTTATATTTTTAAAAATTTTTTAGAGTGCTACCAATGGACAATTTCTCTACATACCTGTATCATATGGCCATCATTATGGCCTTACTTCAAATTTACTTTTTGTATTTTATGTACAGAAGTGAATGTCAATAAATAAATTTAAAAAAAAAAATGTGATTTAACCATCCATTCCAATTTCGACCTCGCAATGTTGAAGTCCTGAATGCTCTAGAAAAGTTTAATAAAATTCCTTTCAGAGAGAATTGACAATTTAGTGGAGTCAGGCTTAAATTGAAATTGGTTGCAAGGTAATTGAGACTCAAATGCTACCTTCGGTATTCAATTAGCTCACTGTATCGATTCGGTTTCTAATTGAAATGCGAGGGGCTCTTGTTGTTATAGATCATGGCAGCATAAAGCAACCATTCATTTAAAACTCACAAAAATAGATAAAGAATTTATTAAAAGGAAGTAATTTCTTCAAGTGGTTGTCAAATAGAATTAGCGCCATAAATATTCAACAATAGACCAATTTAAAAAAAAAAAACATTCTCGATCTGATAACCGTCATAATTCTAGAACAAATTAAGTTTACTTACACAAGAAATATATATATATATATATATTCAGGCCAAATGACTTACTAACATGAGACATTCGCTACAATAAAAAAAAAACAAAAAAAAAACGGAAAACTTAAACTTTTTTTTACAATTTATTTATTGTTATTTACAACTGTATAAAAATATATACAAAAAGTAAATTCGCTGTAAGTGACATTGTGACATGATACAAACATGTGGAGAATCTACCCATTGATAGAACTCCAATAACATTTCTAGAGAAGATCTCAAGGCCATCTTCTTTTCAGACGCCTAGGAGGATTATTAGGTTATCTATTGTTTATTATTGCTAAAAATGAAAATTGTTTACTTTTTTCACGTGTATTTCCGTCGTAAACTGGAACACCATTGCAAGTGAATATGAAAACTTTTTCTAATTTCAAAGTGGCTCTAAAAACTTGCAAGATAATTAAAAACGCTAATTTATTGCTGAATTGTGCTTTAAAATTAAGTAAATTATTCAGAACTCTTCCATAATCCTCACAAATGTTGCCGGTTTAAATACACACTTACCATGAGATGGAAACGAACAGAATTGTGTAGTATTACACTCTCCCTTATTTTATAGAGCGAGGCCTATTAAGGTTGCAGACTCTTGAATCATAGTAGTCAGTTTTGTTCTCTATACTACGCAAATCGTAATCTTTTCATTTACTATAATAAAAAGTAATACATATTTAAGTGCTTGATAGTTTCGAATGTAAACTTTACTTTCTACAAATCTATTATAATAGTACTCTCTTATTAAAAAACTTCACAATCTCAAGAATGATACTGTTCAGGAATCATAATGTTATTAAATACTGGTAATGATTATTATGTACTACTCACGTTCGGGAAAATGTTAAAAAATTCTAATAATTCTACATTATTCATGCAAATTTTAAGTTCTAACCTCAGATAAAAAGCAAAGGTACTATTAGGTAAAAACTTTTGACCAATAAAGAGATGTATGGGGAAATGACAAAGCAAAGTATATTTATTTATGTCTACCTATCGTTTTTGAAACGTTTGGAGGAAATTATATTAAGCCAGGAGGATCTTTAGAATACTGTATGTATTTTTTATTATACCTCTATGTGTACTAAACTTTTGTACATTAAATTGTTTATTTCTCACCATGAAATAACGAATGCTTCCCTGTCAGCGGAGCTTTGATCAAACATATTTCTGCAATGCTCATTTTACATACTTGCTTACCACAGCTCATGACTGTTACCCAAATTGTGCCATGCCCCCTCCCTCCAGAAATAACTTTGTTTACTGGATGATCGATTTGATGATTTTACATCACTCCATAAGACTCCATTAATTTATAAATAATTTTACAATGTTTTCGTAACCGGTAACGTCGTTAAAAATATAATTGTTTTGTCTGTTTTATTATTAGTATTCATGAGTTTAGTTTACATTTCCGTTATTTTCAAGAGGGGAAAAAAGCTAAATTTCGAGCCGCCTTGGTAAAACGTGTAGCTAAAACAATGGCAGATATCCAACTATCTCTACAAAAATGTAAACAGATTTTTAAATACAGGATTATATTCGTCAGAGGTTGGATTCAGTTCGTCTTAAACCTCATTTTTACTATTCTGTGTTAGCTGAACTAAAAAACTTCGGGTATTGGAATCTTACCACATAGTTTGTCAAAAATGAATATTTTCTTCCATATTTATG
>NW_027114329.1:380628-400225 GCF_000696795.3 Halyomorpha halys | reverse complement strand
TATTTCATAGATGATTGATCTGTATATATATATTATATTCATAATTTGAATAACTGTGATGCTCCTATACTGGAGCAACTCTAGCTGCACCCCTAGCGGTGCCAAGATGAATTAATAGGAGGAGGTGACATAAAATGTATTGTTTTTGTTTTCAAATGATAAATTTTTGTTTATGTTAATAACTTTGTTAAGATTCTTTCAATTACCTGTAATAGTTCACTATTTGATTAAATAAAAACTGTGGAAAGGGACTTTTATTTTATTCTATTGTTTTAGGTAAGTATAATAGTGTTTCTACTTTGCTATATTTTATTTAGTACTTCTGTCATAGCTCTGCAACCTTTTATTTATAATAAACTATTGTTTTAGCAATCGCCTACCGTATCATTTCTTCAGAATTACAAAATAGAGAATTACATATGTGTGATATGAAATCAATATTAAAAACAAAAACAAAACCTATTAACCCCATGTTGAAGAACAGTACAAACTTAACTTTTAGTTCTGAATTATAAATGTTAAAAGAAATTTTGGATAGAGAACAGTCCTAGTGGAAGCATGCCAAAATTTTCAGGAATATCAAGAGTAATGCTGATACTGTCCAAGTCAACATTATTTACTTCACCTGGGAAAATCAATAACTGACACAATAGAGGAATGCTAAGTTTATTCCGATTTTCCTCACTATGTTTATCCACCCATACATTAAATACTTGATCTCGACACATTAATTAATTAATTAATTAATAAAATTACTGTAGGGGAAAAAACTGTTTTCTTTCTATTCTATTATACCATGTAATTATATGTAATTTATATATGTCCGATTACGGATTTACTAGTATTCTGTGTGATGTAGGAACCTGATGTATTTGGGCAGCATAGATGAATAAAGTATTTCTCTCTCTTCTCTGCCCTTACACAGAACCCCCTCCTTCAGCAAATCCTTCATCAATCCTCTATTCGCCAATCCAACTCCGTATATCTTTATGCAACGAATTCCTTTACCTACTACAAAATCAAACTACCATGTCAATGTAAACAATCTGTATGTCCATAGCAGCAATTACCATAATCAAATTGTAGCTTAAATACTGCAATCTTGTTTTGAAAGACAAACAATCATCAATCTGTAGATAATTTTTCCAAGGGTACATTTGTCCTAGAATCAAATTTTAAAGAAAGAGAAAACCTAAAAAAACTTTAGATCTATTCTATATGTTAATGCTAACGCAACACAAACCTCCCTAGATAAAGAGCAAATTCCAAGTTTCGGAAATTAAAAAAAAAATCGATATAAAACTAATCTTATTAGCCAGCTGTCTCAAGAAATAAAGAATGTGAACTACTTCATACGAAGTTACTGCCTTTTTTTTTTCAATTTAAAAACCACTTTGTGGTTTGTCAGGAGAAAGAAGTTTCTGTCTAAACTAGTTGGATATAGAGACTGCGGATTCTCTAGACGTTTCAAACTTTCAACCTGGTCCAACGTTTTATAAGAGTAAAGTAAAAAAGAGGTATGTACTCCTACAAGCAAATAACAAAAATGGTAAGGTTATATATTAACTTCGTTCCTATAACCTTATCCAAAATCCAGAAGCATTGATATTTTCAGAATATTATAAAGGAGTAATTCGTTTTTTATTTTATATTTCCTATTTATCGCGAGTCGATTTTAATTTTTAAAATATCTTTAAAAAATGCTTTCTACGGTGATATTAATTTCCATTTTTATGTATATCAACTATTGCGCACATTTTTTTTTTTTTTATAAATTAAGCGTGCCAGAAAACTTAAACTGGAATATTTGGTGTTATTTTTTTATGTATAAAAGTTGTTATTTCATTACTATCACTATATACAGTAGTAATTAAATTGTTTCGGGATATTATTAAATTACTTATAAAAATCATTTGTCTTTGCTACTTATTACATATAAGCTACGTTTTACTTTTTGGTAAAAATAAACTGGAAAAAAAATTGAGTATTGGCACAATGAATAATACAGAAATAACTTTTCTGAAACTAGCTAGCATTAATTTTGACTCAAAGTAGATTAGTAAATGAAAGTTATGTGATGCGCTCACCACACAAGATTTATTTTTTATTTTTTTTTTTTTTATTTATTTATTTGTTGATATTTACAACTGTATAAAAAAATACAACCAGTAAATTTGATCATAATGACATATGATATGATACAAGATGTAGAGAAACTACCCAGTAGTAGAACTCTAAAACAGTTTACAATATAAGGTCACGAGGCCATCTTCTTTTCAGGCGCCTTGGAGGATTGCCAGGAATGGAAGAGGAAGCAAGGTTAGAAACGAGTGGGTTTGGGTGGTTAGGGAGTTTATTATGGAAGGAATAATATCGGGTTCGGGCTAGATCGGTTACATAAGGAACATTTAGGTCTTTATGGATGGTTTTATTAGTAACAAAATAAGGAGCATTGAGGATTTTACGAAGGATTTTGGATTGTAAAGATTGGATACGAGAGGAATTCGAAGGTTTAGTGGAGCCCCAAAGCTCAACTCCGTATATCCAGATGGGCCTTTCAGTCTTTTGTAATGAGTTGGAAGTTTAGACCGTTTGTCTAGTAAGTGCTGTAGTAGCCGGAATCTGCGTGCAGTTTCCTGTCTTTTCAGTCTTGTGTGAGGATTCCAGGTTAGTCGTTTGTCAAGATGAAGTCCAAGATAACGAATCTGTTCTACAGGGGTAAGAGCCACATTATTAAAGTATACTGTAGGGCAGTCGGCAGGTTTACGACGAAGAGTAAATGTGATTTGTTGGGATTTGTTGGGATTTATCTTTATCCTCCAATTTCGACACCATTCTTCGAGGATTGTGATATGGGACTGGAGAGTTTGGGATGCAATCAAAGGGTTATTACTAACTGTGAGCACACATGTGTCATCAGCATACGTGGTAAGGATAGTGTTAGGAGTTGTTGGTATGTCAGCTGTATAGATGGTGTAGAGGATGGGACCGAGAATACTACCTTGAGGAACACCAGCGGATTGAAAATAGAGGGATGAATAGGAACCAAGATTTATTTAGAAATAATTTTATAAAATTGATAATATATATTATTTCTGTATATACATATATAATTAATGACTAGTTTTTAAATAAATAATTTCACAATACTCTGTTAATCGCATAAGATTTAACGTTTTCATTTTACTTTTTTTTTAAATTATAATACTAAATCACTTTTAGTTCCTTAAAAAAAACTTAAGAGCGTATTTTTTTGTTTAATATTCAATTATAATTTATAAACATTTTATATTTTCCTAATCAATTTCTGCACATCAATTTAAGAACAATTAAATTTATTCACCTTTTTTTTGTAATAGAAGCCTTTATATGTGAAGCTTACTAATACTTGATGTGGTTCACAGGACAAGAATTGCAAAGCTATTTGTTGAAACTTGTTAAACCAAATTGATTACTATAGATAAGACTGGAATTCTATTCTCGGCACATTTCCTCTGATTAGGCTATCACATGCAAGCCCTTGAGAGCTTGGGGAATCACATAAAGTGATCTGCAGCGAACTGACTCCATCTTTGACGATCAAGGAAAAGACGTAGCTCGTGGCGATGAACCACCTCACATCATCTTACCTCATTTCATTCTCCACTTAACCACTCGGAATTCCCCTCGGACTTATTCCTGTTTCTTGTCCCTCAGGTTTTCTCTAAGCTTTTTTTCCTCAATATTCAACTCATACTAATATTTTAAAACGTAACATTGCAGTCGAAAAATTTTATTATTGAGGATTATCCACGCACTACTACGTAATTTAATCGTTATTCGCATTTAAAAAAATTTCCTAGGGCTATAAATGAAATTTCAATAACCAATTTTGAAAATCTTAATAACTAAATTATATAGTTTTGAATATTATATATAGTTCAATACAAATAAGCAATGATGTACAAAAAATTTTTTATACGAAGTTTTTGTATTAAGTATATGGATGTTTTATTTTAAAAAGTTC
Source organism: Halyomorpha halys (assembly GCF_000696795.3). NCBI lineage: Eukaryota > Metazoa > Arthropoda > Insecta > Hemiptera > Pentatomidae > Halyomorpha > Halyomorpha halys. Next base: position 396,219 of record NW_027114329.1, on the reverse strand, counting down.
CAAAACTGTATATAGGGTAGTAATGTAAAAAAAGATATCCATAGAGAAACTTAGTGCCTCGAGCTTGTGTTACAAAATGAAAAATCTTGAAAACTAGTATTAGAACTACGAATAAAGGAGGGAATATAATTCCATAGGGAAGAGAAACGGATGAGGAAAGGCCAAAGGCTGCAGTACGATGGGCAGTTACATACAAGTCAGAAGGCCGTGAGCGGATATTGCGGCAATGCAGTGAGGATTTAAATTGAAGGATATCAGATATGTACGATGGATGGCGGGATTGAATAACTTGGTAGAGAAAGGAAGGAAGAAAATATTTACGACGGAAGGAGGGGTAAAGCCAATTGAACTCTTCATAAAATCGGGTGACAGAGGCGTCCCTGGGGACCCCAAAGATGAATCGTACAAAGCAATTATTCAACCGTTTATATTATGCACATATTTAATATTTATTATATACCAATCGATTTTTATTTTTTGCCTATAAGATAAAAAGACCAAATAATTATAGGAAAAATCAAGTAAGATTCGTTTATAGTGTCTCTTGGAATCCTTAAATACAAATTTTCACATAAATCAAAAATTAGTTTATGACTTTTTGACAAAGTTTTTGCTTGTAATGATATTATTTTTTCTACCTACGTATGCCAAATCCAACGTTACTGAATCTGTGGGAAAACCCAATTTCCGCTCTTCCAACCCATGTCAATATTTTTTAGACTTTATAACTTTATATTGAACGAAATTCGTAAAAAATTAAAAATCCTTAAAATCATCAAAAGGTAGGTTTTATATTAGATTAAGGTTTATACTTTTAAAGAAATTAAGTCTACCGTCTGTTGTTTTTCATTGATAAAAGTACAGATTATAAAGAAAAAAAATAATAATTTGATAACAATACGAAGGATCAACAGTTTTATTCGTATTGTGATTTGGTCAAATTTAATAACTGTCCATAGCCGAAGTTTACAAGCAATGAATCACATTTGAGCCAATGCGGGTCCGAACTTTACTTTTCCATTTGTCTTGATCTAAAGTTGATTGCTTTTACACATATTGTATTATAAACCATTTATATGCCTAATTAACTATTTGTGATCTATAAACAACAAATACCTTCTATGAAAGTAGAAATATAGTTTATTCTAGTACAGTTTGGTTTTAATAATACTCCATTATAATCACAGTATTATAGGTATAGATTACATATACTCTCCTGACATTTCTTGAGCTTGGGTTAATTATTGTAAAAATTTACAATCAACGAAAAGAAACGCTGCCACTAAAATTAACGATAAAAACAGAACAATACAGAACGATACATTTTCTAACATTATTAATATTTAGCCGTAGTTTTAAGTGTAAATGAAATTACTTGTCAGCGAAAACTTTGAGAAAATTTTAAGAACAGAAATTTTGATAAGAAATCTTGTATTTATAGAAGTGAGTGCTTTATATCATTTTTCCACTCCAATGAAGTGTTTTAACATTTTGTCAAGACTTTCGCCATGTTTAATTATTACTTTTTTTAAATACTAATAGTAAGTGATTCTTAAGTAATATGCTTAAACTAGTTTATGGTTTTATAGTTTATGCTTGTGACTAGTTAAAAATAATTTCTTTTTATTAAAATAATTTTTTTTTTAGAAAAGAATGACTTTGCTCTCAACAGCTCTTCAAATAAACAAGAAAGTTTCTAAAGGCTGAATCGTATTTTGTAAAAAAAAAAAAAAAATGAATTATTTGGATTCAAAAATAATTAAATAAAGTAAGATTCGTTTTGTAAGGTAAAATACTATGAGACATTATTTTAAATCTTATTCAAAGAAAATACATTTTAAAAAATGACCTTGTTTTACCTTCAGCGCAACAGGTGGGTCTGAGAGACACAGTGATATTTATTTGTCATTTTGAACTAATTTATATATAAAGTTTTTTAGGTTCAATAAAACATTTATACATAAATAAATAAGTACAGTGTTAAATATACTGAACAAAGGAAAAGATATAAAAAGTAGAAAAATCATTGTAGTAACCAAGTCAGACAAACCTGCCTGCAAAAAATTAAATAAATATTTATTTTTTTTAATAATTTGACTAACTCAAAAAATTACAGATTAATATTTTAAGAAGAAATATTATTGTTTTTGTCACAGAATATTTAACAAATAATTAAATTTTTTTAAGTATAAGGAAACAACAGATTAAACAGATGTCGAAAGTACTAAAGGTATGTTCAAAGGCAGAAATGGAAAGTTCGAATCTTTTAACTGAGCAGAATCCGAACTCCTAGGGCCGAATCGATTCTTTTGATCGATTTTTTGATTGATTCTTTATTATTATTCAAAAGATCTATTGAAAACGATTTTTTTTTAGGGTAAAAGTATGTTATTGTTTTTTTTTTAAAAAAAGAACATTTGTTTTTATAATTAAACTAATTATTTAATTTTAAAAACACGCTATATTAGATTTTAATAAACAAAAAAATAAAATACTACAGATTTTCAACAGTTTCAAGCCTCATTATGTTCTCCGAGTTTTGTCGAAAAGTAAAATAAAAACCTCTAAATGATTTTATTTAACATTCATCTTTTACAATCTATTTTGTGCTTTCTGTAATTCACATAAAGCGTACTCCTTTATTTAGAGACCAAGGACACTCATTTACGAGATGTTCTCGTTTTCTGATCTTTATGTCGTAGTAAAACTAAATATTATTTTTTCAAATATATAAATTGACATAAAATAGAAATCAAACAACTTGTTGCTATAATAAAAATTGAGACAAATTGCTTAATAAAACAAAATATCAACTCCTTCCTCTTCTTCGACCCTATTGAATATAAAATCGATTGTCTCTGTGAATCGTTATTCTCCGAGTGAATCACTTGAGATGACCATTCTTGCAGAGGAGTCGACTCTAACTCGGTGCTGTGAGGTTCGATTCCCACCAGTACGATAATATTTTTATAGTACTTTTCCTGCGGTCGTTACTGTAGAACGGAAACCCCCAGTTGTCATTAAGGGTCCTAACAGTCTGGGGTTGGCATCAAAGACCAAGAGACCCACTTCCCCTTAATCATTATCAATACGTGTCAGGTCTCTTATATTCACCCTTAGAGGGTACCTTTGGTTAGGGTATGCCTTCCATAACGTATTTAGCCCTTTGCCTGCGAGAGTAGACACACTTACTTCAACTACGATACCGATATAATATCCATTACATAAAAAGAAACATAAATTATTTTTAGTATAAAATGCTACAATATTAAAATAGAACCAGATTTTTTTTCTTTTTTATTACATCAAATACTATTTTTACCACTTTTATTTAATTATTTTGTTTAAACCACAACAAACAATGGAGATTTTAGACCCAGTAAGTTTGTTTTATTAAATAAATTGCACATGAGAATCCATGACGCAATGCAGTATTCCTCAGTGTAGAAGAGCATCCAAGGAGAAAACATGCAGGGCTGAAATAACTCAGATAAGTACAGGTATCCAGTCTTGCTAGATTGCTCGGCCATATTCATAAATTATGTTGTTTTTCTAGCTTGGATAAATAACAAATAATTTCAATTTTTAGAGGGTTAAAGTAGTTCATGTTACGTTTTCTGTCATACTTTTACATCGAAAAAAACAAATCACAATTACAAAATATGTTGTGAAATATAAGTGTTTTAGATGAAGGTATATTAATTAAAGTATTGAAAGGTAGGATTCATTCGCCAAAAGTATATTTTTACTGAAAAACATCCGACATTCGAATCTCACGCTATCCTCAGAAAACAATTGAAACTCCAAACCAAAGAGTATTATGGTATATTTCACATCTTTGTTCAATATTACTGATTCATCTTTAGGAATCTGAAAGCTTTTAATCTAATTTACAAGAGTACAGAAATAATATCAAATACCTAAAACGTTCTGATAGTCGAAAATTTAAAAAAAAAAAAAAAATTTATTCTCTTTATTCTCTTCTATACATTCTATTAACTGTTTTTTAAAAAAAAGAATATCTGTTTTCGGTTAAAATGTAACTGTTAGTCAAATATAAAACCTAAATCCTGAGAACAACCCTTCCAGATAAAGTTGTGTTGTGATAGATTGCAAATGTTGGATCATCGTTTGATGGGGGATGGATTGGAGACTTCGTATACCTACACTATTAATTAGTTCATGGCCAAATACGTATTCTCACCGGGATATTATCGAAAGTATCTATGATGAAACATGTACACCAAAACATACAACAGCGTAATATCCCTTTAGAGGGGGGTTTATTTATTTTTCAAACTTCTACAATTGCTCATCTCTCTGAATTAATTAATAGCGAGAGGTGTGTTCATATCCCAACTCTTTTTAATAATTTATATTACCTAAAGTTCATAAATGAATGTGAGAATATAAAAATTTATAATTATTCATAGACTTAAGAACAAGGAAACAATAACAGGAATATGTTTTACGGAACATTGTTTCCTTCTTTGTTTTAGATGATACTTTTGTCCTTACTTCTTAGAAAGTTGCACAGACAAAAATCCTGTGATGTAACGAACTTTTTTGTAATTTTGTTGGGAAAAGAGGAATAATATAGAATCGATGAAGTTTATTTAGTTTGTTTGAGAGAATATTCTAAATATGAATGGCAGTGTTGTTCAAAAATAATTTTTATTATAATTAAAATTACTTTAATTTGAAATTACAGAAAGCAATTACAAGTTATTGTCACTGCCTGAAGAACCATAGCTATTATTAGAACCAATTACATTGATGTTAATTAATAATTGCAATATATGTTTGCTAAAAATAATCACTGGTAGAATATTTCAGACTGATTCGGAAGTATTGCTTTTTGAATATGAAACGCATCACACGAACTAAAAAATGACAAATTATTTTGATTTAAGTACAAATAGTACTGTCTACATAGATCGATACAAGTTAGTTTAATGCAAAAAATTCTAATTTAAAAAAAAAAATTTGTATCCACAAATATGAAATAAATTGTCAAATCAATATTATAATGAAGTTCAGTGGTCAACAAAAACAGTTCTACAGTTTATGAAATTATAGGTGCTTGAAATGAGAACGAAATTGACCAAAAAACACTTTTACAAACTTAATAATGGTACATAAATAAATTTTAGAAAACAAAAAATGTTCAAAAAAACATTAGCTGGGAATTAATGTTTAATAGAGCTTAAAAATTCGAAAAAATAATACTCGAAAAAAACGTAAATATTTGACAGTAACATTCTAAAAGCAATAAACCAATTATTTATTATTATTACTATTATTATTATTATTTATAGGTCTATTGTTTCATTAATTTTTACTACACCCGTCACTTCAAAATTTTATTACAAATCATATTAAAATAATTTATATGCCTGAGTCATTAATCGGATATAAAATTGTCAATGGTTATAAGAATGGGGAATCCGAAATAATGTAATCGATCTTTCTATAAAAATTATATCTACTCACTTCTTAAATTTATTATTAATTTAAAAGATATTCTAAATTGGGAGAAACGTATTTATTTGACAGTAATACTCTAAAATCTGACTTGTTGATGATTTAAAATAAATAATAAAGCACCTAAAGTAAAAAAATATATAAGAATTTTTTATTATTTCTTATAGGTTTATTTTTCCGTTAATCTTTTCTACCATTGTCACTTTAAAATTATGTAACAAATTATAAATTTATTTATATGCTTAAGGCATCAACCGAATGTATAATTGTCACTAATTTTATAAATGCGAAGTCGTCTAATTGTATAAAAAAATATACACAAGAATTTATATATTTTTTTAGGTTTATTCTGATAATTTTTCCTAGTGTCATAATTTTAAAATTATATCAGATCTACAAATTATATTAAATATATATATTCTTAATTCATTAGTAGAATCTATAATTGTCTAGGTTTATAAGGATAGGAATGACGTAAACAATGATTTTATAATTATAATGTTTTAAATATTATATTAACAATTTTATAAAAATATTTATTCAGTAGTTAGCTACTAACTGCGATAACACATACCCTAGTAGTTGTTACTAATATATATTGCTATAAAAGTTACGATAGCATTGACAGTACCTGGTGCAGGCGATCCTACTTTCCTCCTCCTGAGTGTCCTTCCCCATGCTGACTGACTGCACAGCTGATTCAAGCCAGATTATATCCTTCGGGGTCCCGTTAGTCAGTGCTCTTGCAGATTGCGCTCTCATGCTTACACTCTCACACATAGCGCTTCGCGTAACTGATACGCTAGCGGCAGAAGCACTCGTATGATCGCCGACCGCAATATTGATTTTGCACAAATTTTTTATGAGCTAATTTTTTTTTTGTTATTATTTGCCTGAGACATCTCGATCTCTTATCGGCAGGTTATCTGTTTGAGGCCAAGGAAGGAAAAAAACTAATAGTAAATATTTTGAGTTCAATCAATCAATAACGATATTTAACTGTATCAATGCGTATTTTTTGCAGCCGGCAAAAGTCAGGATCATTAGTATATTTTTAATAATATACACAATATAATTTCTTCAATCATGATTTCCTAAAGGTATATCGGTACAGTTGTTGTCTGAGGCTTTAGGGCGTAAAACCCTGAGGTCATCAACGCCCTATTTTTCGCGCTTTATAATTCTATTTCATTTATATTTATATACCAATTTTATTTCACTTTATTTTTCTCTTTGAATAATTACTTCTTTTGGAATTTTTTTATTACGTATAACAAATTTTCTGGTTTAAATCTTATTCAAAAGGCCATTCCTTTTTAAGAAAACCAAGACCATTTCCACGTTCTTCTGGTCATCATTCAGAGCATCCGATACACTCGGTCCTACTCCCAATCTACTCAAGTTCGCGGAATAGAAATAACATTCATCAAATATGTGACTGATCGTAAGTACACTGTTGCAGTATTGACATTTTGGCGGTGGCTGTTTACTGATCAGATATGTATGAGTTAAACTTGTATGATCTATTCTCAATCTGGCAATAGCTACCTCCTCCCTGCGATTGGAACGGTATGATGTGGTCCATGGTTTAATGGTTTTTAATTTGCTAGGCGGATTTTCATTCCTCATGGCTTGCCAATTATATGATATTTCATTTTTCATTGGAAGACTTATTTCTTGGGGTGTCAGAATGGCCACGCCCTGACCTGGAAGAGCAAGTGCTTGTTTAGCTGCAATGTCCGCCAGTTCATTTCCAGCGATCCCCACGTGACCCGGCACCCATATAAAGAAAACAGTGTTTCCCAAGATTTCGAGCATGTTGGTATAATTGTGAATTTTTATGATTGCCGGGTGTTTCGGGTAAATGATCTTCATGGCTTTCAGTGAACTTAAAGAGTCGGTAATGATAACTATGTTAGTATTCGGCACTGTCATTGAGAAGTGGAGTGCTGAGGCTATTGCATGTAATTCAGCTGTATATACACTGCATAATTTATATTGGTACAGTAGATCGTCACTTGATCGGCACCTGCTTGACCACTTTCTCGGATTAACAGGCGGTTTTTTTTTTGGGGGGGGGGGATTATTTATGAATAAATAAAGCTTTTTCCGATAAAAAAAATCAAAATATATCATTTTTTTATTGTTATTAAAAATTTACAAGATTATTCAAATACTTAAATCATGTACCCACAGATTTTTTTATTGTTTTTTAAACTAAATAAATTTAACTTCTCTATCTATTAAATTAAAAACAGTATTGTGTTAAGAAAGAAAATAATTTAGTGATTTGTAAGAAAATAATGAGGATAAAATGAATGATAAGAAAAAAAAAAAAATAAACACTGAATGTATAAAACTGTGGTGTAGTAGCAGTTTAAACAAGTTTGGTAGCACGTCTTTTTTAATAAAATTTCTCTCTCTTATCTACATATATAGTTTTGTATTGTATTTAATTAATATTTACTTAACTTTTTAATTAAATCATATTAAAGGTTAATTTACTTTAAACACTATTAACAGTATATCCTCCTTAACCAGCGATGTCTCGGCTTAGAAAACACCATTCAATTTAATCCTACAGACCGCAAATACAACATAGGTTTCTATATTGATAATTTTTTTGTAATCACATATTAATAAATGCTTTGTAAAAATAAAATTTCATATTGGATGATGTCAGTTTCTCTTTTTTGGAACAAGGACAAAAATAATATTGCTTAGTAACTCGAAGAGCCCGATCTCCATGTGAACAACATGGAACAACGAGACGCAATGGGTATTCCTCTGACGTGTTTTTTTCTTTCACTCTTGCCTGCATGCAACACTGGTTTAGTGACGTAGTTGTGACCTGGAATATAGTTAAGCGTCATATAGTGCTCTTTCGAGCGATTGGCAATTTTAGGTTACGCAATGGAACCTTTATTTTCCATAATTTTAATTCTAAATTGTATGATTCATGCTTAATAATGTATTATTTATAAAATTGTAATAGGTGATGCTTTTGCAGCTATTAATTGAAATTCCTTCTCTGGAAAGATTATGGCTGTAAAATTTAACAAACCACTTTCGTTGTAAAACAATCTTTCTCACCAAATGTTCCTGGTACTATTAACCACGTTTTAATCCTTGACGAAGGCTCTCATGTGCTAAAATTGAAAATATGACAATTTGGTCAATGCTTAAAGACATATTCATCTTATCCCATTGGGTTCTGTATCACTTATCACTTTAGTACAAGAGCCGGGGGGGGGGGCAGTTATCTCACCCCAATTTTAGATTACTTCAAGAAAAACTATGTATAATTATTATTAAAAATTGATGAGTCTGCCAAGTATAGGTAGGGGGATTAAAAAATTGCGCCTGTTTCAAAACCTTAAAAAAACATTGATTTTTCATTCGGAGCGCTATATCTTAAAAACCACCAACAACAATAGAAAATCTAAGAGAACATTATTTAAAGAAGAGTAAATTTGTTGAAATATTAGCCCAAATAGAGCTTCATTACGTCCAATAGTTCTCGAGATATAGCTTTTTAAAAAGCAAAATTTCTTAAAAATCTACTGAAAGATTAGTAGTTAGTTAATTTATTTTGATGAATGGAATATGGTCCGGGTGCGGTAAAAAAACTTTATTTTGAGTGTTGGCAGACATATGTGCGTCTTATGGATCCAGAGATATATGTTTTCAAAAATCCAACATTTTATATGAACAACTAGAAATTAACATTTTTTGAGTTTTATTTGGCAAATATCATAAAAACTACTACTTTTACAAAGATATACATTATTAACTACTTTATAGCACATTTAACTGGCTTTAAGTTGAGTGCTGGCAGACATTTGTATGTTCAATGGTATCTGAAATAAAGTGTTTCATAAATCAAACTTATTGTCCGAACAACTATAAATCAATTTATTTTAGCAAATATGATGAAAACTACTGTTCCTACGAAGGTAAAAGTTATAAACTTCTTCATAGTCCATTAAACTAGCTTTAATTTGAGTGCTAATAGACATCTGTACGTCACATAGTTCCTGAGTTATAGATTTCTAAAAATAAATTAACTAACTACTAATCTTTCAGTCGATTTTTAAGAAATTTTGCTTTTTAAAAAGCTACATCTCGAGAACTATTTGACGTAAATAGCTCTATTAGGGCTAATATTTGAGCAAATTTACTCTTCTTTAAATAATGTTCTCTTAGGTTTTCTAGTATTATTGGAATGTTGACTCAATAAAATAGTATAATTATCTACTATTTGAGTTTTTTTTTTACCGCACCCGGACCATATGCCATTCATCTATACACACGGTCAATCAATAATCTTCCAGTTAATTTATTTTGATAAATCTATATCTCAGGTGGTCTATGTTACGTACAGATGTATATTAGCACTCAAATCAAAGCAAGTTTAATGGACTATAAAGTAGTTTATGACATTTAGTTTCGTAGAAATAGTATTTTTCATGATATTTGCTAAAATAAATTGGTTTATAGTTGTTCGGACAATAAGTTTGATTTATGAAACACTTTATTTCAGAAACCATTGAACATACACATGTCTGCCAGCACTCAACTTAAAGCCAGTTAAATGTGCTATAAAGTAGTTAATAATGTATATCTTTGTAAAAGTAGTAGTTTTTATGATATTTGACAAAATAAACTCAAAAAATGTTAATTTCTAGTTGTTCATATAAAATGTTGGATTTTTGAAAACATATATCTCTGGATCCATAAGACGCACATAGGTCTGCCAACACTCTAAGTAAAGGAAATTTTTTTTTTTATTTATTTATTTGTTGATATTTACAACTGTATAAAAAAAAATACAACCAGTAAATTTGATCATAATGACATATGATATGATACAGGATGTAGAGAAACTACCCAGTAGTAGAACTCTAAAACAGTTTACAATATAAGGTCACGAGGCCATCTTCTTTTCAGGCGCCTTGGAGGATTGCCAGGAATGGAAGAGGAAGCAAGGTTAGACACGAGTGGGTTTGGGTGGTTAGGGAGTTTATTATAGAAGGAATAATATCGGGTTCGGGCTAGATCGGTTACATAAGGAACATTTAGGTCTTTATGAATGAGTTTATTTGTGACGTAATAAGGAGCATCAACGATTTTACGTAGGATTTTGGATTGTAACGATTGGATGCGGGAAGAATTTGATGGTTTGGTGGAGCCCCAGAGCTCAATTCCATATGTCCAAATTGGTCTGATTATTGAAGTGTATACTAATTTTTTGTAATGAATGGGAAGTTTAGAGCGTTTGTCAAGTAAGTGTTGTAGCAATCGGAATCTACGAGCAGTTTCTTGTCGTTTCAGTCTTGTGTGTGGATTCCAAGTAAGTCTCTTGTCAAGATGGAGTCCTAAGTATCGAATCTGCTCAACAGGTGTTAGTGGTGTATCTAGAAAGGATACAGTAGGACAGGAGGGCAGAGGTTTACGACGGAGAGTAAAGGTGATCTGGTGGGATTTTTCAGGATTTATTTTGATTCTCCAGTTTTTACACCATTCTTCAATAGATGTTATGTGTGCCTGTAGTGTTTGTGATGCATTAGTTGGGTCGTTGTTTACAGAAAGTATACATGTGTCATCAGCGTATGTTGTTAGGACTGTGTTAGGGTGGGTTGGGATGTCAGCTGTATAAACCGTATAAAGAATGGGACCTAAGATACTACCTTGAGGAACACCGGCGGACTGATAAAAGAGAGATGAGTAGGCTAGGTTATGATTTACTTTAAAGGTTCTATCAGTGAGGTAGGAGCGGATTATAAGGAAATATGTTGGGGGTAGGAATTGACGAAGTTTATAGAGCAGAACTGGATGTCAGACTCGATCGAAAGCTTGTTCAACATCGAGGAAGACTCCCGTGCAGTACATACCTCGCTCCAATGTGGAAGATATGACATCAACCACTCGATGACTCTGTTGTATGGTAGAATGAGATGTTCTAAATCCAAACTGGTGTAACATGATATGAGTCAAGGATTGGGTAGAGGCGTTTTAATAAGAGTTTTTCTAGGATTTTGCCCATAATAGGCAGTAGCGAAATAGGACGGTAGGAAGATGGATATTCAAGTGGCTTGGAGGGTTTGGGAAACATTTTTATTATGGACATTTTCCAAGGGTCAGGGAAATAAGTGGATCGGAGTGTAGCATTATAGATATAGGTAAGGAATAGAATGGTAAAGGAAATTTAAATTACGATAATGTAGTTTATGGCACTTATCTTTCTGGAGTAGGAGTTTTAAGGATATTCACATATGAATATAAATTTGGCAAATGAAAATTTGTCCGCACAACTATAAATCAATTTATTTTATCAAATTTCATGAAAACTGTTACTCCTACGAAGATAAACATGATAAACTACTTTATAGCTCATTAAACTAGCTTTAATTCGAGTGCTAATAGACATCTGTAGGTCAAATCGTTTTTGAGATATAAATTTTTCAAAATAAATTCACTAACTACTGATCTTTTAGTACGTTCCATACAACATTTTTATGAAATGTTGCATTTTAAAAGCTATATCTTGAAAACTATTTAACGTAAATAACTCTATTAGGGCTCATATTTTAGCAAATTTACTCTTCTTTAAATGACGTTTTATTAGGTTTTCTTGTGTTGTATTTGGTAGACTCATCAATTTTGAATATTAATTATATATAGTTTTCATTAAAGTAATCCGAAATTGGGGTGAAATAACTGCCCTCATGGGCTCTTGTACTACTCATTCCGGTCCAAACCACGTTCAACGTTATTTATAACTCAACCAAAAGAATATGTTGAATTCAAGTGGCACTAAATTCGAACTTTTTATCTAAAACTTTTTTTTAGACAAATGTTACAACCTTGGGTAATAATAGATCCAACCTTACAGGATACCATTTGTTGTTCATCACAGCTACTGCGAAGTCGGAGGAAACGATTTGAGAAGTGGGTACCGAGGTCTGAGGTAAGCAATTCGTCCAATGTCTAACGTGACCAGGAGTCCCGATTTTAGTCAATATGTTCTGGAGTCTCCAGGATGTCTCGTTAGGAATGAAACAGTGAGAACCCGATTACTCGTTCCACGAAATGCCGCTTTCCTCTCTTAAGCTTTAACTAGTAAAATGGAGTCCATCAGATTCCAGGCCGTAATAAAAGTTTTATAAATTAGTAATCATTTGTTGAAATAGTTTATGGGTTTATAGACATTTCCTTGGACAAACATAAGTCACATTTGCCAAATTTTGTCAGTTATCGTTCCGCGCGATTCGCGCTATGTAGAACTATTAGGTCCGACGGACTTCACTCATTAGTGTCCAAAATTTTGTCAGGCTCGTTATTTGATTTAACTTCCAAATGTATTGCAGCTAAGCCAATGAATACTGGAATGTCACTATTTTACGCGAAACTAAAACCATGGACGACGAAGAAAAAACTAAAATTTCCTAGTGTCATGAGGGATTTCACTACGTAAATTTTAGGTTTAAATTTTGCGATTAGTAAAACATTTTTAAAAATACACTGTAAAAATCAAACTGAAATATTACTACTAGACATATTACGATAGTTTGATTATGTTCATCTTGTCTATTCTTTTGTTTGTATATATTTTAAGAGAGTTTTTTATTTTAATTTTATTAATTTATTTTTTTTTATTTTAGAATGTATGAGATCATTCATCACTATTACCTATTCCCCACAACTGTGTGGAAGATTGTAATATCTATCAATAAATAAATCTATCAATTTTTATTTTTACAATTATTTAGACATATTACAGGTAATTTTATTTAGAATAAAAAATAATATAAATATAACGATATAATATAAATTTATACACATAATTTTCTTAATACTTGGGTAGTGGTAAGAGTCCCTACGCCCCCCGTCTGGATCCGCCAGTGGATGCTGTTCTTCGGATCAAAAAATATCTGGTCACATAAGTTATCCTAGGAGGACACCTGAACCATATTGTTGGTTTTCAAGAGCTGAGAAGTTGTAGTCGGCGACACTGAGACCCTTTTTGACTGTGAGTGCTTTGGAAGGAATCCAGATAGGTTTGTGAGAAATTCAACAATGAACAAGTTTTAGGAGTATTTTTTAAACAATTTTGAGAGGATCTAAATTAGGCTAATTGGTCTGTAGGAAGAAGTGTAATTGAGATGTTTACCAAGTTGAAATTAACGCCCCCCTCTTAAAGGTAGGTTTAATGGTCACTAGATTAACAGACACACTCCAAAAAACATAATTTTAATGCGTGCATATAGTTAACCTTTCTAGAGATTTTAATCGTAGAATATTCATAAGTTAATTTTTTTTAAATTTATTAAAACAAAAATTTTGTTAACAGTTCAACGTTTGCCTAGTCAATTGAATGTGTAGAGAAGGCAAGTAAGTTTCTTCCCCTCTCGCAGACTTTTTCCATTTCGGATTGTTATTGTTTTCATAGGTGTAAATAAGATTAAGTTTTAAAACAAAAATTAAAAAAATTAGATAATTAGAGAAAGATAATGAAATATATTGTATACTATTAAAAGTATTCATGATCCTTGTCTGAACAACTTATTGGAGGTGAGGGCAAAATTTAAGTTTATTTTTCTATTTTATTATAGCAAATACTATTTTAACTATCTGTATTTAATTATTTTGTTTAAACCACAACAACCCATGGAGATTAAGTTAGTTTTAATAAATAAATAGTACATGAAAATACATGAGGCAATGCAGTATTCCTCAGTGTAGAAGAGCATCCAAGGAGAAAACATGCAGGGCTGAAATAACTTAGATAAGTACAGGTTTCCAGTCTAGCTTGATTGCTCGGCCATATTAATATATTATGTTATTTTTATAGTTTGGATAAATAACAAATAATTTCAATTTTTACAAGGTTAAAGTAGGTTATGTAACGTTTTCTGTCATACTTTTACATCGAAGAAACCAAACAAATCAAAATTATAAAATATGTAGTGAAATATAAGCGTTTTAGATGAAGGTATATTAATGAAAGTATTGATAGGTAGGATTCATTCACCAAAAGTGTATTTTTACTGTAAAACATCCAAAGCATCAGCCATATTCATAAGTATGTTATTTTTGTGACTTAGATAAACAACAATAGAGAAGAGAATGATAATGAAGTATACTGTATACTATTAAAAGTATTCATGTTCTTCCTCCGAACAACTTATTCAAGGCTAGGACAAAATCGGAAATTTTACTACGAACATTACCGGATTTCCCAATACACTATAGGTTTGGGAAATGATTCCTAAAACTCTTTTTATAGACATGTTTGGAAGATTAACCTATCTAAATTGCGTTTACTACTTTGTTTAATCGCATCAATATTGTTTTATCACAATTTTAGCACTTTAAAGAACCTACTTTAAATATAAAATTTCTCAATTTATTTTTTTCAAGTTTTAAATTATTAAGGGAGGGAGGAGGAGGGTAATACCTTCCTATCCTAAGCCATAACGACGTCCCTGGAAGTTTAAAACAAATTTAACATGTTTTCTTTGATAACAGTCCTTTGGGCATATGTACTCACTTCTGCACAATTATTGTTGTGGGTTACACACTACATTACTATTATTGCTGCTTTAATTGGATAACAGGGCTGTAGAATTCTGCTCCATGCGCTCTCTCAAAAACAGACTTCCAACAGATCCTGGCAAGTCGAGGACGAAGATTGGACTCGCGAAAATATATATCACTTTTTGATGCTTATAACTGGCAATAATGGTTGATCATTTGCTCATTGTCTATAAATGAGAACACGCCCCTCTTTAATCTTGAGTGAATGCTTGAAAGAATTTTAGAAGTATGAGTATCTTCTAATTTTTATTTAATCGACTCTCAGTTTCATTTTCTGTTACAAACTAATTCCTAACATTTTTTTTTTTCCAAGAGACTTATTAAAACAAAAATGGACAATTGGAGTTCTGGGAATGGTCAGAATCTCCACTCAAGTTGAGTGTTTGCGGCTTTAGCGCACTTGCTCAGCCTCCACTGGCTCACTACCAGTGATGCGGCGAGAGGGATGCGCTGGGATCTCTTGAGCTCTGCTCTACCCCTCACACGTGGGGGATAGAGTGGGCTCAG
>NW_027114329.1:378493-379591 GCF_000696795.3 Halyomorpha halys | reverse complement strand
TAATGTATTTAGGCAGCATATATGAATAAAGTATTTCTCTCTAGAAAGAAACAAAAAAACATAATTTTACTTAGTTACTTTTCCCTTCAAAATACCTAATATATAATAAATGCTATAAATTATAACATGTATTTTACAAGTACAAATGAATTACTACGACATAGTTTTTTCAACAATCTCAATCTAATATTAAAAATGTATACGACCTTGTGAATCATGGAGTAATTAATATAACTATTAACATTTTTTAAAACTTTTTTTTAGTTTTAATTATTACTATCATCAACAATTCGACTAAAAAACTTCCTTACTTCTATATACTGCCCAATCTACAGGGAACCCCAATGTATTGAACGTTTATTTACCCTTCGTGACGTTTATAAGGATTCCTAGGAAAGAAATGAGTCATAAAGCAAGCTTGGTGCCACTTACCAGGCCGAGGTCATTACGTAAAACTTCGGAGAAACAGTTTGTAAGAAATACGTGCGTAGTTGCACTACTTACGAAATAGTACCAGGGTTCAAAGCCGGTGTTCAAGTGACTATAAGGAAAGACGAGTTTAGCAGTGAAATTAGAAAGTTAAATGAGTTCCACTTTTTCACTCACATAAAGTGAGTTAAAGTTAGTACTCACTTACTACTTTGGTACTCGTTATGTGGCTGGTCCTGAGCAAATCCCTAAATAAAGAGTTCACAGAATGAATCGTAGATTCATAGATAGAATCGAATGAATCACAAAATTTCGGCTGGAAAAATAGGGTTCTTGCCTACTTGCTTCTTGCTCGTTGAATCTGATAAGTTCTAATTGAAAGATAATACATTTCTGTATTTTTACAATGCCCAACCCACTATTCCAGACGTTGCAACCAGCGCCCCTATTATAGCTACTTGAACAACCTGTAAATATTGTAAATAGTCATAGATTTAGACATAGTTTTTAAGATCATTAACTCCTAATAGTGGTATACCCCAATACTATTAAATATCACTACATTCATGTTTTTAAAATGTAACAACGTTTCAGATAAAAACAAAACCCCACTACACAGACACTTTTAAACACATAACTTTATTTCAAATAGGGGCTTTGAAAAAAAAA
>NW_027114329.1:316775-378358 GCF_000696795.3 Halyomorpha halys | reverse complement strand
TATATATAATAAAATCACTGTTGAGTTAATTCAGTGTGGTATATTGGTTATCGATCAGAGTGTAAGGAAACAATGTGATTACCTACCGATAAGGATGGATACACACATGTTAAGAGATCTCTTTTGGTTATGTATTTTTGGTGTAATAATATTTGTGAGTAAATAAAAGTTTGAGCTAAACGTAGTATTTTTGTTTGATTTTATGTTTTGAAGACATTACATTGGGTTTCTTATAGAACTAATGAAGAGTGCAACGTGAAATTAGGAAATAATGGTGTTGCTTTTGTAGGTTTCTCGCAGACAAGGCGTTGTTTAAACATTTGCTGTCTGTTTAGAGCTGAGAAACTTTTCTGGCACTAACTTGTTCAAAGAAACTTCTCCTAAAGTCTTTTCTCACGGTACTAACTGTGAAAACCGGCGATAATCTAAAGAAAAAACATCAAAATAATTCTATTTACCTTGTTCGTTCAACAAGGATTAAGTTTGATCTTTAATTGTATCTTAGCATTTTCTTCGGATAAAAAATACAATTTCGTCCTACATTGTTCTAAGAATAATATATTATTTTTCCTACTTTTTTTTTTATAAGGAAATTCACAGCTATGATGACGTTTATCTGAGTATGCCTACTAACGTAAAATCCCTGATGTATTTCAGATAACACATTTTCTGTACGTTGGCACTATTACTCATTTCCCAAGTCTGTGGGAGATTGTAATAAAACTTATCAACAAATAAAGTAATTAATAATCTCTATACTAGATAATAGTAGCTGATATGATAGTAATAATTAAGAATAAAAATAGATAAAATAATAATTTAATAAAAGAAATTCCTATTAACTATTATAGTAATCAAAAATTAAATAACAAAATTGTTAAATATGATCATATCTTTTTGTTTTCTTTAAGCAAAAAATTATTTCAGGAATATAAGGACTATTGCTGTTTAGTAATGTTTCTAAATGATATAGGCATTCTGTAGTCTGTCAGTATGTGTTAAACTGTTAGTACGTTACAATGTTTGCATTTTGGTCTAGATATTCCTGACAGCAACTAATCTTGGGCTAGTCGACTGTACCCAATTTTCTTAAGAGTAAATCAATGAACATTTTTAAATTCACTGGATTCAAAAGGGTATTCCATACAACACATTTAAGGATTTTAATGGACATCTTACATTATAATAAAATATTAGTTCTGTTAAAATAATAAATAATTGAAATGCTAATTTAAAAAAAAAAAAAAAAGAAAAAAAAACGAATTCAAAAAATTTAGTATTTTAGAATGTTAACTTTTTTACTAGAATAGCCATTGATATTAAATACTTTAACGATATGAAATACAATTAAGTATGTATTATGTCCTCTAAAATATATATTATATGTTTTCTTCCATAAAGAATTTAAGAAGAAATAACATGTTAAATATCTTTTTCTGAAATTTCTATATCAGCCCTTCTTACAGAACACCAATATAAAGGGATCAGAAACAGAGGGAAATAAATGGCAATTTTGGGAGTATTTTTTTTATGTACCCGTACCTGAACTAAATTTAAACTTAAATGTAGACAAACTTGTATGATAACCAATAATGAAACAGGTAGTAATCTCATAATTTTGTCAATACTTAGGCCTAAATATGATGGTTCAAGCTAAGGTAGGTAGAAAAAAACCTTTATCCGATCGATCGACACTTAACTTTTTGATTTCACAATCACTCAGATTTAATGACAATTATTTTGAAAGAAAAAAATCGGGAAAAACCGGTCTAATATGACGCATATCATATATAAAGAAATTCTTTCAAGAAAAATATTTATTGTTCATTGCCTCTCGAGATTTTCAATAAACAAATATGAATTAATTAAAGTTATGATTATTAAGTTGATAACATCGGTGAGTAAGCGCCACAGTGCCCCACTGTACGCAGCGGATCTCAGAACCTACCTTAAAATTCCCTTCAGGCAAAGAAATGATATTAATGTTTATTATGTATACATATGATGTTTAAAATAATAAAATTTAGAAAGGTGAGAAAAAAATACGTTGATAACATGAGAATTGAACATACCCATCTCTCCTTTACCTTGATTTTAATTTGCATTGAATGCCTAACAGAACATCACGGAAGGTAGCAATGGTATAGACCTTTCCAGCTGTTTTGTGGAATCGTCAAACTTTATCTATAGTTGCTCAACTTTCTATTTTTTAGATTAGATAGCAAAAATTAGAAAAAAAAACATACAGTGGAACTCTTTTTCAGATTCAGCTGCGTTCATATAATCGTAGATTAGAAAATCTCCACTACCAATAATTTGGACCAGCAAAAACTTTATAATGTTAAAAACATCATAAACAACAAAAAATATGTTGGGCAGATTTATTTCTTAAATTGTTTTTAAAGAACTAATCAGCAGAAACATGAAGGAGATTCAATTATTATTATTTTTAAATATATTAATAACAGAGCTTAATGGAAGATTTTATGTTTCGCAATATCTTAGGAAGGTCAGGCATGTAATTTTTACCATCCAAGTCAAATGATTAAAGAAGAATAAATGAATAAAGGGTAAAGGCATGACAATTAATCAAACTAATAAAAAAGAAAAACGTTACAGTCACATTTTGCTGACGTGGTATTATGCCAACTGCTTCATCTTATACTATCGTTGACAAAAATATTTACATTTTAGAAAAGCCTTATACGTCACGAGATGTATAATAAAAAACTGAGAAATATTTATCTGATTTAATAATAGCAGATTTTTTTATCGAGTAAAATAAATAAACTTTTAACAGTGTTATTTGTCTTGAAGCATAATAAAACACTTTTAAGGGCATTTGAGGAAACAAGGATACTTTAAAATAAGAAAGGCTGTAGTAGAGTCTAATATTTCATTAAATTTTGGTTAAGATTTAAAAATAGATCAATTTAAATAAAGTCGTCTTGGATAATTTTTCATAGTTTTTGATTTCTAAAATTTTTCCCATGATAAGAGCTAATGAATTTGAATAGTGATTTTCTTTTTATGGTATATCAATCAAATCAATCAATGGTATATATTAAATTACAATTAAATACGTGTTTTTTTTTAAATATTATTTTTATCTTTGAATATTCGTGAAGTTAATATATATATATATTTTTCTTTGAATCTTTACGTAAAGTTGCTATATTATTCCAACACATACATTAAGGTATAATTATTAAAACAATTGGAATGTGAACTCGTAAAATGAAATGAGTAATGTAGAAAAATCCTAAGAATTATTGGATATCATTGAAATTTCCTTGTGAACTCTTTCAAGATTTGTTTCAAAGAAAAAAACTTTATATAAGTGGTAAATCTGCGGACATTACAGCTGGCTACTTTGTCTTATTGCAGAAGAACTAATTTACGAAGATTTGACGCCAGTACTTAGTACCTCAACACTCGTACTTAGTGGCCCAAAATTGGCCAACAAATGACAAGAAAAATATTGGGGCAACTGTAGGCAGCCAATGCATTGGCGTTCGGTCTCTCATCTACAAGGCAAGAAAATTCGATTCCTCTATGAAAGTAGCTAATACCAAATCAACCAAATTTGTTTACCATAATATTCCTTCAGTGCAACACTAACCGAATCTTAATCAACGATGCGGTTGGATGTCGTTCGTTGGTCGAAATTTTCTCAGTATATACGCACTTTAGGAGAAACTAAAGTAAGTAGGAGAAACTAAGTATCAACTAAATTCGCAACATGTTTTTATGATCACTTGATCAAGTATTGGAAGCTCAATAGCAAGTTAAAGATTATGACAGAGCTGCCATAAAAGGATTTATTTTTCCAGTCATATCAAATTTATTTCCTATCAAGAAGTAATGACCCTTTGGTCTCATCTCAATTTTCATATACACATCCGATTTCCATTGGTCGATTTAAGAAACCAAAGGAGTTAAAATTATCGAACAGACTGAAAATTAACATACATTTAAAAGTGAAACACATTATGCAAATACGTAAATTATTCTTAAAATTTGAAAGGTTAATTTTTAATTTTTTAGCACTTGAAACTTTTTCCACTGCTTTAATAAGAGATTAACATTATTAGAAATAATATTAACGATTCGCACGCACATCCATAGTCATTTTTGAGTAAATGTTGTTACCGCCAGATAATAAGCTTCACTTACTTAGCTGATGATAAATATCTTGATCATTTATATTCACGTCATCAATTATTTTTCTAAAGTTGATCATTTTATGAATGATTCTTAATTAGCGAAAATTCTCCAAAGTTTAAACTTAATTTGATTAATTTAATATAGTTAAGAAATGTTGGAATGCGATAACTATGTATATGTATAGTTTCACAAAATTAATATTTTTATGCATCTAGAAAAGACTATTTTTAATATAATAAGGATTAAAAACAGTAAAGGAGAAGAAGCTAATTTCTTAAAATTCTTTTGTTTGTATATATTTTAAGAGGTTTTTTTTTTTCATCCATTTTTATTTTTATTTTAGTATGTATGAGATCATTCCTCACTATTACCTATTGCCCACAACTGTGGCAGATTGTAATATCTATCAATTCTTCATTCTTAATTTTAAATTTTGAAAATTCGATTTAAGATTCAAATATTGTTGTTAGTATTCTAGATGCTTTTCTTTTTCTTTTTTTTTTACTTATCCAACCGGTTTTCACATACAAAACTGATAGATTATTTTTTATGTAATAACTTAGCTATTTTTTTGTAATAACCTGACTCAGCAGGAGTTACAGTACGATCGATATTTGATTTAGATCAATCACGCTAGAATAAACTATTTAAAAGTAAATTCGATTATATTATATCATCTTCAAAATTCTTACCTATTCAATCTTATCACACATCTCACATGTTTATCAAACCACCATATGTCTCTAATAAATATATTTTATTTCTCCGTTTAACTATTTATTTCGACATAGTAGATGTTAGTTGTAGATAGTAACTTTTAAATGTTATGTTGGATATATGGTCAGTTGAAGGAATACCTAATTCTCTAGCTGGCCCGTGAAGGAAGGAGCCATAGACACATAGATGGTACATAAAGGATAAATGAAAATTCCAGCTAGGCACCTGAAGCACCAGAGGACTCTCTTAACCAAGAGGTGGCTACTGGAATACACAGGTAACCTAACCATAGCGCTCTTATCACCTTATCTATACTGACTAATAGTTCTAAAAGCAAGAACCTTAATTTGAGTTCCCTAGTCTCGGTTAGTTAGTTAGTTAGGCAGGCAGGTAGGTATCTATCCAATCCTGACAGATGTAAGACTGCAGCTATGTTATTTCTTTGTTTGATTTGCGTTTAACGTCCCTGAGTACTCAACTAGGACAAGTAAGTCAGGTAATCGTGCGGGTGGCCAACCTATTCTAGCCAGGATTTAAATTTAATTTTATTTTGTGAATCCGCCTCCATAATACATTTCAACCCTCCAGGACAATATTTGAACCGGTACACTGTACCACCTTCAACGGACCAAAATAAATATCTAATTATTATGTTGCCAGTTTTCAACTGCAAAGTTCATTTCAGATATGCATGCTATTGAATCAACAAGTGTTTGTAAACAAATAGAATGCTTCATGGAATGAAGTATTATCAATTAAAGATTCCTATTGAAAATTTGATTCAAAATTAAATCAGTGATTTCGATCTGACGCGCGCTGATGGTGTAAAATGCAGAAAAAAAAATCAATTTTTTTTCCAGTTTTTATTAGATTTACGCCAACAGTGCTGAAAATCGAACAAAGGTAAAGTACAAAATCGTTTTAGAGTTGAATTAAGAATCCCACAACTGAATTCAGGAATTTATTTATCGAGGAGTCATTACAAAATGAATTTGTCTTGGAGGCCCTGCCGAGAATAATTAAATTATGATTACGGATATTTAGGCACCTTTTGCACGAAATCTGGATAAAAAATGGGGATGTTAACCTTCTTCAACACCCTGTTCCCTATGCTTAACTATCAGATCTTTTTAAAGTACAAGGGCCAAAGGTGTAAAGTCCGGCCTTCACTTAGCACCTAAAATACTTCCCAAAATTTTGTGTAGATTGGTGGCCTCGTGCTGAAGATATCATCATTATTGTAAAGTCGAAAATAAATCTATAGACTATGAAAGGCGAAAATTATCATTATGTTATTAATAATATATTATTATTACATGGGCGACAGACCATGGAGGCCTAATTCCTTGCGCAATGTATTAGGAAATACATTGCGCGTTCCATGACGTGTTTTTTTCGTAGGGTGGGTTCTTCACTCCCACGCCTATTTTTTGTGAGTGCCACGCATTGGCTAACGGGCATCACAAATGCCTGGAGGGAGATTGAGTAAGTTTTGCATTATTCTTTTCTTTAAAAAATCCCGGATGGGACCGGGATTCGATCTGACAACCTTTGGGTTAGTAGACTGGTGCGTTGCTATGCTGCTACCGCTGCCCCATTATTAATAATATATAACTATAATATAATAATAACTATAAATTGTTCACGACTATTTGTAGTAGTTGTCTCAATTTGTAGATCTTCATCAGGGCTAAAAAGATACAAAAACAACTAAAAATATTTTGACATAATGGGATAAGATCCAATAGGTAAATTAAGGTAGGGTTAAAATTATGTTAATATGGATGAAAAGAAAACTACATATCAATGAAAGAAAATAAGAAATAAAATAGTATAAATATAAAATAGACAACTGGTCCTGATATGTGAAAACAATTTTAGGGCCGCCTAAAAAAAACAAACAACTAATTTCACTTTTCTTCATTTAAAGTTGAATTCTGATATTTGTTTTAAAATCGAACAGCGCAGACTCCGCTGCTGACTGGAGTAGGAAGCATGTAAGAATCAATTCTCATATTATTTTTCTCAGAACTCTTTTGGTAGCCTTCATTATTTAACCAAACTCATCCGTGTCCTACCGTCGTTGATGATTGGAGGAAACAGACAACTTGTTGATCCATGACGCCCAATGGCCAACCAATCGACCAATCAATATCTGTTTCCCCTCCCCCCATGGTGAGGGATTGGTCTAGTTCCTCTAGGCATCCGGCCAATCATTACTCGTTGATGATTAAACGTTTTCAGGTCTAATATATATTCATATTGCATAATGAATTTTCTTCTGTCATAGCTTTAGTTTCTTTGATTTTTTTCAGCCTGAACACCGTTAAATTTGTTTGTTAATTCATTATAATTTTTTAATTACTGTTTCTTTTGTTTAATAAAATTTAAGAGTTCGCTCAATTTACATTATCCCAAATTTCATCTTGTGGATACCTAAGAAGAGATTACTCCTTCTTGTTAATAAATTCCTTTTTCCAACTGTTGCTGTCTTTCCTAAATTCCTAAAACTAAAATTAACTTCATATTCAATTGACTTCATTCAGAAAAATAGATAGGTCTGCACTATTTATAAGTGGATGATATTAGGGCCAGTTTTTGAGTTTACAAAAAGCCTACTTAAGTAAGGTAAGAAAAAGCCTCCCATTGTTATCCAGGACTCATTGCATCTCTGTTCCACAATCCAATTCTCATTCCTTTGTAAAAGTTTGAATTTCCCGCCAGAGTTTTACCCTGTTCATTATAGTTTCAATCCTGCAGTACTGGCAGTACAGGCCTATAGTGTTTCCAACTGATATCGTTAGTTTAAATTACAATGAGTAACCTTTTTGATAATAGAGCCATATACTGAAAATTAATTTGCTTCGTTCATTCTCCTCATTCCTTGGAGGTTAAATGACAACTTCGACTTATTAGTATGTATCAAATATATTATTTTATCTTTTTCTAATAGACGAAAGGCCTTTTTTCAATGGAAAGAATTACAAAATTTGTGAAAGTATTTCGTTTTTAGTTTTGGATTGTTTTAATTTCAGGAAAATTAAACTAAAAATAAATTTCTATCTAGAGAAAATGTCAGTATTCCTTTGTGTCATTTATTTTTTTAAATTATTAACGATAAAGCAAAGTACTTATATAAATAAAATTTGAAAGCTAAGATATCTTGAACATGCCAGGAAATGATTTTAGTAAAAAAAAAAAAACCGCCCAATCAGTTATATTTTATTTAATAAAATTCTAACATTCGTTGTTATACATATTATGAACTACGAAACCATTAACATCCAATTAAATTATAATTATGCTGATATAAATTGGTTTGCTGGATATTTTAGTGATAATGGATCCATCAGCTTATCTACCAGGACTACACCATAAAGGTGAACCACTTCAATCCGAGGCCACCTGTACAAGGATCAATAATGATCCGCAAAGTTCAAAGTGCTTCAGAGCTCATTGTACTCTTCAATCTAATTTATTACAAACATATTTTATATTAATTATGGTATAGTATACCAAATTGTAATTATGATATACCATGTTTATGTATAATTGAAGATAATATTTTTATATTACACACTCAGGGTAAAAGGAAATGAAAATTTTGAGAGTTAAGTCTTTAAAAATGTAATAAATATTACCCAATGCTTATTGATTATTTTTTAAAAATAAATTACTTAATATTTTTTTTTTCCAAAAATGTAAATATTCTATTTTTAATTATACTTTTTTTTTATTTTCACTTAATATATATGCAATATATTTTAAGAGGAAGTATCTCAATCTTGAACAATTTAGAATTCGAGTTTTCGACGTTTTGAGGTCCATATATATATTTTAATATTGAATTTAAAAAAATATTTAAACATCTGAACAGGACTGAAAATGTAAGATAAAAAAAAGTACGATTTAATAACCTTGTTTACAAGAAAAAAAGGGATTAATCAACAGTGGTCCTATTTAAAAGATACATCAATCAGGTTTATAATTAGTTCTCCAAAAAGGAAATATTTTCAAGACGTTCCAGAAGATTCTTGTATTTAGGATTCTTGTTAAAGAAAAGAAAAGAGGATTTTGAAATAGGCGGCATTAAGATTGCTTTTTTCTTTCAAGAAGAAATTAAATTCAGCGCCTCTTTGAAAAAAGCTTTGATATTTTTCCTCTTGTTACTGAAAATAGCAGGTTCTTTTTTACCAACTTTTAATTTAATCAAATATATTTTCATTAAATTCTTTAACCTCAATCATTATTTGATACACTTGAAAGTCACTACATCGCACTGTTACTTCTTTATATAATTTTACCAAATTGGCAAAAATAAAATTCAATTATGATTATTGCATATAGATATATACAATTCAATTTCCAGAAAAGTTCCAATTAAAGCTAATTTTTTTTTTACGTCTAGTAGAAAGGAGCTCGTTTAAATATGTTTCATTTAATGTAGTAAGACAAACTCTTCCAAAACATTACAATTTTGGACTTAGAATGATCAACTTTGTATTAGCACATATTTTCATAAAATAGAATTTTCATATTAAATCTTTCATATTTTACCTGCAACATATTAAACTATAATAGATTTCATAGGTCTCAGACCTATTAACTCTATCATAAATCACTCAAGGAAAAATTCAAACGCAAACAGGGATAATTCAGACGTAAAGAAAAAAAGTTTTTAGATTCCTAATAGCAATCGACTAAAATTACACACTTTTTTTTAGATATGGGTGTTACTAAACCTAAAATCAACATTAATGTTTGTTAAATAGTAAATATTGTAATAGTGCTGACTACTAAACAAACTAACTCAAGGTTACTATTTGAGAACTAATTTAAGGTACTACTATTTTTATATTTTTTAGGTAACTAGAATATTGGACACAGGAAATTGAGATGTATTCTGCCCAATTTTCCGGGTGCATATTTACAATAACTTCTATGCTATTGCTGTAAGCGTAATAAATATTTACAATATAATTATCTACGGGGCTTAGAGGGTTATAAGAAGGACATATATAGGAAGCTAAATAAACGTAGTAACTATGTATATTAAAGGCAATATGTAGTAACCCTTCGTCCCTTTGTACATAAAAAATAAAATTTTATAAATATAATTATATATTATTCCCTTATCATTAATCCGTAATTTTAATAAATCCGTAATATTTTTTACTTTCTTGTTATACTGTTTTTGTTTTTTTGCTTTCATTTATGATTGACAATGACTCAATTTGTTTTTTAGCCCAGATAAAGGCCTGAAATTTAGGCCGAAACGTCGGGAAAAATAAAATAAATTACAGTTACTATGCAGTATCTACGATCAACTATAAATATATAATTATAAACTTAATAGTAACTCATTTATCTGTTGCATCAATTTTAATAATAATTTTATATTGGAATAACGTCTTAAAATTAATTATTTTAATAAGCTCTTGGTTAATTTCGTATATTACTATACAATAACCGATCACAAAGCCAATGAACATGCCATAACCCTCAGTGTTTAAACCCATTCATGCGTATAACTCAATATTTACCAGTCGAATCAACAAACGACAAGCAATGTATAAGCGGATAACAAGCCTTGTCAAGCCAGCCTTGCGATAGGGCAAGCACTGGGAGATGAATATTAGCCAGTTAATAATGCAGTTTGGCTGCTGAGATAATATTGATAGTACCCCTCTCTGATATAGGAGTTACAGCTTTTTGGTAGGAACCAAACCCTATCCACACAAAATAGGGAATTTTTTTGTTGTTGGTATCTTTTTGACGTACTAAATGCATAAAACTTAGGTTTTCGTGCAAAATAAGTTTTTTGTGGCTAACATTTTGAATTTCAAACATTATAAAAAAAATGTAGTGATATCAATTTACAGAAAATTTCCAGCTAAAAAGGGCAAATAATTAATTTTAATTAATTAAAATAAGAATAAAAAAACTTTTCTTTAAAAAATGTTTTATTATTTCATATCGTTCCGTGGATAGCTTCAAATATATTGAAGCAGTGAGTGCAAAAATGAGCGAAAACTTTAGTTATTCAATTTTCCAACTACAAATTTATTACTTTTTAAAACCGTTTACATAATCTTTTTCAGAATAATTTTCCCTTAAATATGTTTTAAAAAAATTGTACAAAATGGCAGTAAAAAAAACGCATTTCGTAGGTTCACATATTTCTATACTTTTAGTATATCAAACAGATATAACGGCGTACCAAAAAAAAATTCAAACCTCGTATTTGTGGGGATTAATTTCACCTTATATCTTTAGCGTATTTTCTTCCTTATATCTCCTCTACTAAGCGTCAGCTTCGAAAATATCCACTGACATGTCAAAGTATGTGAGCACTAACATCCATACTATACGGGATGGGGCAATACTATGTTCAAACAGGGCTTAATACTTACCTTGTCCAATGAGCAAAGATATATAAACAGTCAAAATCTTTTTATAAAACTTGTATATACATACCGCCACCTGAAATAAGGGTTAAATTAGTACTCATTTTTAAATACACTGACCCTGAAATTAAAAAAATCCTTTGTTTATTCATTATTTCTAGGATGCTTTGGGGAATTTTTTCATATATATACTTAATATATTCTTCTCCAATTTGATAACCTGAAACTAAATGTTGATGCTGTTGAATTTTCTATATTGGATTTGCTAAATCAAAATAGAATATTCTCAATCAGGGTTATAATTAAAAAGTAACTAAAGATATTTATATATTAGGCCAAACTTGTGCTACATTGTCTTGAGAAACAAAAAAACGAGATAAACAAGGGAAGCTTTCATTATCTTCTGGAACGAGCTAGGTAAAAACTAATATACGATAAATCATCAGAATCATCAGAAAAACAATATACGAAATATTTTCTCTAGTATTAAATAAGTTTTTTTTATTAAATAAATATCATAAAAATATACATTTTACCTTTCAAGATTTGTTTAAGCTAAATACAGATAGACACTATCACCAGCATTCCTAGCTAGGAACTAAATGTTTGTTAGTAAGCTGAAGATAATTTTTGTACATTAATAACAAATTGAGTTGTATTTTTGTGAGCCAGTAGAGTTTCACAAAATTAATTTCCTCACAGAACGGCTTATTTTTAGAAACATCCTCAGGGATTAAGAAAGAACAAGCCATAAATCCGAAGTCAACAATTCTAACCAATTAATAAACACACAAACCTAGTTCTGTTTCCTCTTAAAATTTTATTTTTCTAAAATTGTTAGATTTCGGATGAGTTTTGTGAACAATTAAAAGTAACATAACGTAAGGTAAAATCTTCCTTTGGTTTTATCTCTAAACAAAGATCATGGATGCGATGCTTTGCAGGACTGAGTCTAGAAACTGGAATCATTTCATCATCTTTCCACATTCTGGATCATCTCAGCCCTTATGAAGCCCTACAAAAAAGATTGAAAAGTCGGTTACTGATGAATAGTTTTTTTTTTTTTTTTTGCAATTTTCGTACATCTCTTCACCACTACCATCTTTCTACAATCATCACATACGGTCAACAAATAAAGAACCAAATTTATTTTTGTAGTTTGTATTCACTACCATTTCACTTACTTGTACAATGATAAGTTATATTTCTTTACATTTTAATTCCCCTAAAATCACTAATAGCCGTTCTTACCATGAAATAAAAAGAACTACTGTTCGTTGTTTATAAACTAGTACTTATGTACTAATACTATTGTACATAAGTACTAGTACAATAGTATTAATATATATAGTACAATAGTACTAATACTATTGGCTTTCATAATAAAAAAAGGCCTCTACTTGGATTCTGCTACAATTTGTATCTAATTACTTTTTTCCTTGTACTTGATGGACAAGAATTAGCTTTAGTTAATGCATTTACGTTACGCAATGAAAAAATGATCTTTGTTGAGTGGCGCCAAACTTCATTGGTCATCAACGCTACTTATATTCTATTTAATTTTGCCTATATCTGTTTATTTTTTTTTTTAATTTGATTATTTATTATATTATTTATTTAAGTTATTATTCTTCTTTTTTATTTATTTTTTCTTCCGTTCAATGTTATATTTTTGTCAGTAAATGTAATGATTTTAAAAATTGAAATACTAATTCTATTGTTTTATCATCGTCTCCAAGGGTTTTTGAAATATTTGGGTTTAGTCCTAAGCTATTGAGGTGTGAACTATGGGCATTGTTGGAAAATATGGCTTATTATGAAATTTTTGTTGCAATACTGGCAGTTCGGAGGCGTTTCTTTTGAAATAAGATAGGAGTGGGTGAGCCTCGTGTGTTCTATTCTCAGCCTGGACAGTTCAACCTCCTCTCTACGGGATTTGCGACTAGAAGTACCCCAGGGCTTGACATCCTTTTTAATAATTTTTTATTTATTCATTGGGCTTTCGTTCCACAAAGATTGCCATTTATCTTTGACTTCTTTTTCAAGAGGTTTGCTCATTTCTGATGGAGTTAAAATTGCTTTACCCCGTCCCGGAAGCGCGAGTGCTTCTCTTGCAGCGTGATCGGCTAGTTCATTCCATGCGATTCCTACATGGCTTGGAACTCATATAAATGTAACTGACATACCCATATTGTGTAGAGTGTTAAGTAAAAATCGATGGAGGAAATTGTCGGATGCTCTGGATACATACAATCTAAACCTTTTAACGAGCTTAATGGGTCTTAATGAGGAAAAATGATGTGATAGGAATAATGAATGTACATTTGCCTACCATCGTAATAATTTACAGCTTTTATTTCTTAATCGTAATTATTTTAAAGTTTAAAATGTATTTTTCTAAACGTTCCTCAACTTACGTTAATTTATTATTAAAAAAGAAAATGAATAATGGATGAACCTATTATCGTGATTTTTTTTCCCCCAGGGAAACGAACTCTACTGCCAGATACTGGATTCAAGCTAACATGCCCTGGCACAGCCTCCTCTATCCCATCTGGTCTAGTGGTCGGTTTGTATTGCGATGTCGGCGATGTTCGTGGAGACAAAATGAAACTGACAGCCTCTGGCCAGAAATACGACGACTTGGTGAAGGGTAAGCTGAAGCACCAACTGAAGTTGGCTCTACCCCCGCCCAAGTTGGGACAGGTAACTGATACAATTGCAACATTACAAACACCCAAAATAACCACACATTTTACAATCAAAACTGTTTTTAATCCTCATAGTTCATAGATATAATACTTTGTAAGTAGAGTTAAATATTTTTCAAGCAATATTTTCTTTAAATAATTTGAAATCGTCTTGAACTCAGTAATTATAACAGCCTTGGTGTCACTGCTTCCAAGAACTTAGTTGAATGTTTAAATAATAATTGCATAGCCGTTAAAAACTTTATTACTGCTATATAATCTCACAAGTATATCTCCGATCCACATAAAAGGAAATTCAATTATGCATAGTTTCGATTGGGGAAGGATTCAGACAAAGCTAATAACCTAGTAGGTTATCTACCAATCTAGATATTTTTATTTTGAAAATTAATTAATTTATATTAAATTATTTAAGCTCTTTTTACTATTACGAACTTTTTTCATTAAATAGAAAAATTCTCAGATCAATCAATACTTGTACTGTAGTAAAATAACAATCACAGTTAAACATTTACCAAATACCCAAATTAACAATCTTACAAACAATTAAGATTTCGTCATTCTAGAAGTAAAACTGCTCACTAAATTGACCTGGAATTTTTATGTTTTACTATAATCTAATCCATAGTTACAACTAAGTTACATTGCTCCCAATAGAGGAGAATGACAGTGTTAACGACTCCAGGATTTAATTAATTAACAAGCGGAAAGTGGATTTAGGGCGCGAATAAAAAGACACTTCCGAAGGAAGAAGGGTGGAATGGGTTCATTAGCGAAATAAGGGTCGATGAAATTAGACGTTTATGATAAATTATAACGGCATAGCTGTTTTCAGAATATCATGTTCACTTTTATCCAAAATTCGAATTAAACTGTTATGTTTTATATTTGAATTGACTACAGAATATCAGTTTTATTCAACATAGGTAAAAAAGTCCACAACCCATGATTTTTGTTATGAATATAAAAAAATTAAAACCAATTAATTTTTGTTAGTTTAAGCTACTACTTCAAATCCAAACCTAACTGATTTTCTTTAAATACAAACATGTAAACTGCTCTATATTGATTTATGGGTCGCGAGTAACATATAATTGGGATAATTATACTTATATAATTATAAGTATATTATCTTAATAATAACATTATCTTAATATTTTTTTTTAAAAATATTTTCTGCACCCCGTCTCTCTTGATCTTTCTCTTACTTCTTTCCCTCTCTGAGTCCGGGTTTCATGAATTGTGGCCTGTCCACACCCATTTCTTATTTCGAGATGGGTAAGAACCTGCTCAGCGGTCCTCCAAAGCTTTTTGTTCGATATATTCTGGGGCACTGGATTAAAATTATTCTTCGCTACCATCGTTAGACGAATGTTTGAAGAGGTTGCCTGATGGTTTCACTGCAGTGGTGCAGGACTGACTTTACATATTATACTGTACCTTTACCCTTACACATACATACTAATTACAGCACACTACACTCACCCTAGGATGACGTTTCCTAGAAAACAATATCAAGTAAGAGATTAAATGAAATAGCTCTGAGGAGGCCCACTCTACAATCGCTAAAACTCGAAACATCTCTTTTCTTTATGTTTTGTCCTTTTATTTATCATATCTATTAATATATTAAGAGTTAAGGTAAAGTTGACAATGAATTCCAGGTCCGGACCTTTTACGGACTCGACGAAACCTTCAACGCAGTGGCAGTGGCCGGTCTAGGGACGGACTGCGTTGGCTATGACCCCACTGAGGAGATGGACGAGCAGAAGGAGGTAATAAGGATGGCTGCTGGAGCTGGAAGCAAGGCCCTCCAAGAGCTGTCGATGCAAAGAATATACGTGGACAGCTTCGGCCATTCGGAGTCAGCGGCAGAGGGGGCCTGCATGGGCGTCTGGCTGTATCAGCAGAACAAGTGGGTCTGAGTCATTCCATCACTAGATCAGTTTGGCGAAAGTCCAAAGCATTATTTGACAATCTTCTAATAGTTTAGTTGAAACTAACTTATATTACTGCTTGGTTTAGGTTAATTTGCAGAATATTATATTTCTATCTTGCTATGGAATATATTAATGATAAGTGATTAATGATATTTTATCCATGACAAAACATTTCTTCAAGTCATTGTTTCAAACTTTGCTAAAAAATTAATCCTCAGAGTTCAGTAGTCGTATTACATTTGAAACTGAAAGTACTCAAGCCCAGATTTCTTTGTGAAACTGATGAACAGCAGTCGCATCCAAAACAGCGTAAACTGCAATATTAATGTAGCAGTACTACCATTAATACCAATAATTATGTACCAAATATTGGTATATGTGATGGTATATGAAGATAATATTGGTCTACTATCTTCACTATCAACTTGTACAAAACTTCCATATTTCCAAGCCCTGATATTACTGGCACGACAGATCTCTGTCATAAGGAAAAATACCTTTAATTCGAGAGGATTTTTAAAAATCAAAAGAGTAACAACACTTGACGCTGAAGACGCTTTCTGTTACAGAAGAAATCATTTATTAAGTCCAAATAATGCGATAAAAAATAAGTCTAAATAATCTAATGACAAAGTTGGTTTTTTATTGTGTCAAAGTCCCTTACTAACAAAACATAATAAAGGTTTAATCGAGTTTGTAAAATTTAGTTTTTACTCCCGCTATAACCTACGGAAATAAAATTATGGTTATTCGTTTATTAAAAAATTAAATAAAAAAGTTTTCGAGAACAAAACTTTCCCAAACCTCTCGAGTTAAATAATTCGATTTTTACTATATTTATCCTTTTAAAAAGAAGCTCCACTCTCTCAATTTACTCACAAATCCTTTTCTAGTTTATTTTAGTTATAATAACTTTAAATAAAATACAACTTAAAATAGTTAAGAAAGTAAATTAAAAATAATCAAATGTAACTATAAAAACATGAAATGAGTCATGTAGTTTTGGGTTAACCTAGAAAATTAATTAATAACTTTTATACGATCATATAATATAATTTCTAAACTCTCAGAAGAAACCATTTATCATAAATTAGAAGATCAAGAAAGCAATGAGGGGCCCTATTTTCACACAGCTTCCACTTTTCATCCAATTTATGCATGTTGTAATAAATTACTTTAACCAAAACTTAGAAGTAAACAATAACATGAAGTTTTGGAAGGAAAGGTTATAAAACAAGTTTCTCAGAAAATCCACTAGGAGCTCTCATGTATTTAACATATAACATAACTTTTAATATGGCTACTCACAATTCTATATTTATAATATTTAATATGGTGAAACATTTTACATTTAACTCAACATCATGAATATATTATTCGCGACTGGTATGTAGATTGTTCATACCAACGAAATAATGTAAACCCGAATCCACAGCAATATTGAGCATCCTTCTCACGTACAGTCATAAAATTTACATCCCGTACTCAATATGAGCAGTCAGGAATTTCAATGAAACCTTAGAATATTGTTATTAAGAGCGCTGAATTCTCAAGAGTCATGACTCCGACTCTTTTAATGTTCAAAGCGGACTATTGATAATAATTGGTCAGATAATAATTTAATTTCAGTTTCTTTAGTATTCATTTTAATTACTAACATACATTTATATATTTTATTTTTTTGTGCTCTTTTGTGAAACCTTCTGAAACGAACTCATCCTCCAAGGAGTGCTGAACTTAATGGTGAAGAGACTAGTTTCAAAATACAAAATTAATTCACTACCCTAATTATTTTCTTCCATTATTTTATTTCATTTTCTTGCAATTGTAAAAATGCCTAGCTATTAACTGACATCACATCAGACACACGCTGTATAATTCAAGAAAATATTACAAAAAGTTTTATCTTCTGGCTCATCAAACATCCCAACTTTTTCCTCCATCAAGTTTGTAACAATACAACTCGAACGCTGGTCGTTATAAAAGAACTATAATATCGGCCTCCTAGAATGATACCGAAGTTAACCCCTCTATCAATGCCATTTTGTAATTCATATCAACAAACATCTCTTCCACCCCGTTTCAGAGTTGATGAAATAACAAGGGTCTTCTATATTATTGCCGTTTAATAGGATTCTCGAAGAATGGCCGCTTGCAAGTAACATCAGAAGTCCTCACCGGTTTGTGAAACTACTTCGAGGTACTATTTTTTTTGTTTCAAGATGACATCAATGTAAGTTTAAACACTTACCACGATATAAAACTTTGACGTATCTATCTGGACCCCACTAAAAAAAAAATTAACCAAAAAATGACTCGTTTTAAAGTAGGAATAGCTATATTAATCTCAAAATTGTAAGCTTTTCCACAACGTGCACATAGAAACATAAAATAAACTAAAACATAGATAAAGCGATCCCTAAATAGAAATCAAAGGTGTAATCTGTAAGCTTTTTTTCTATTTTCACAATTTTAGTTTGTGATAGATGGCACTGAAACACGATCCCTCCTTTGCTTTCATAGCGTTTCATCAGCCCCTATTTGATTTCTAGTCCAATCAAACTAGAAATTTAATTTCTGAGACTTGTATGGCTTTCTTTATTGATTAAAAAAAAATAAAAATCTGTACCGCTACAACTCATTAATATTACTCGGGTCCTTGAAGTTAGTAGCGACGCGCTTTACCCCGTGGCTACCGCACTCCCTTCTTTATTAATAATTTATTTCTGTTCATCTATGATTTTAATATTGGTAATTAGTTTCAATATGAAATATTCTTCATAACCTAACCTTTATTCTAGAATTAATACATATTACACTAAAGTCAAGGCATTTATTATTTTAAAAAAGTCATAATTCGTATTTCTTTACCACTTTTCTTTAATCAAAGGAAAATATTGTGTTGATTTAATAATTTAAGTTTTCATTTTATTCAAATACATTTTTATCCGATTGGAATTTTAGTTTAAGATTGCTAAATGAATATTTATTCGGAATTTTTAGAACTTTAAAATAAAAAATATCATTAAAAAAATTAAATAAAAATTCAGTTGTATTTATAGTCGGATAAATTCTCAACCCACTGATACCCAACTCTGCCTCAGAGCAATCACAAAAGGTTTGATACTTTATTTATTTTATAGCAGTTGAATGTTTACACGGTCCATTGTGGGCTTAGCCCCTATTCGGTAATGGCAAAGGTTTTTCGTCGCCATCTTAGTAGAATCGATGATCGTGTCTGGAGAGCTTCATATCCAATCTGGAAAAGTAAATATAACTCCGTTCAAACATCTCCAAATCCTTTTTATATAACTTCGAAGTATCTTGAAAATTGGTCAAATCCATGTGAAATTGAGTTTTAAGTAACGAGTGGACTTTGTGAACTGTCATTTTCTTGCACATATTCTAGTAAAACTGAACAATTATATTTCAACAAATACACCGTGCAGGACGGAGAAAGACCAGAGGATGATGCCTAAGATCGAGCTGTTCGACTGCGGGGACTGGATCGGGTGGCAGATCGGGCAGCAGAAGGCCAACGCACAGAACTTGGCCCGCCAGCTCATGGAGACTCCTGCAAACCTTCTCACTCCGTCAGCATTCGCTCTCAGCGTCGTCGAAGTCCTCACCAAGTCGGGAGTAGATGTTGAGGTAAGTTTAGGATAGTTAACAATACAACGAATAAATAATAAAAGTGAAGAACGTGAAGGGAAATAGATTTTAGAAAAGAACTACCGCTAATGGCCCATTCATAGAATTCAAAACTCTTTAATTACATACATATCAAAAACATTAAGCTTTGGTAATAAAACTAATTTAAAATCGTAAATCAGTCACCCAAACCAAAAGAATCATTATCATTTCTCTCATTTCTTTCTGATAACTGTTGTGTGAACTTTTGGTCTTAAGTGGAACTGAAGTTCACATACTAAATGATCAATTCCGCCATAAAACATTTCAGAAAAAATATATAACACATTATAGATCAAGATGTGAAATATACTCACATGCAGGTAGTGAAATTTTAATTAAAAATATTAATGAAATGGCCTTTTCTTGGAATGATTTTTAAAAATTCCATGTTCCAATCAATTTCTAATGATTTTTTTGTTTGAAAAAGTTCTTCACACATGTATCAAAAATCCTTGGAAAAATACTTGGAACAACATATACGAAATATTTTCAACTTGTTTGAATCCGACAAGATCATCGAGTACAGGGATTCCTTACTCAAAAATATTTTAATTCGAGTATTTGCAAATATTCCAAAAAAAAAAAAAATGGTATGTAGAAATAATTGTTTTTTTTATCGTATCAACTTGACTGGTACCCGATTTAGCAATTACCTAGATGTATTTATTAACACGATAAACTTCTTCATGATATTGCTGATTACTGTCCGCCATGATGTTGAAAAGGTGCGTTGCAAGAACTGGGCCAAACTGCGGCAGTTCAATGCCTTCCTAGCCGTTTCATCCGGCTCGGGTCAGCCTCCGGTGTTCTTGGAAGTACTCTACGAGGGCTGCGAACCGGACGTCTCGCCGATAGTGCTGGTCGGAAAGGGCATCACCTTCGATGCCGGAGGACTGTGCCTCAAGAGTTGCAACGCGATGAGGCACACGCGAGGGGACATGGCCGGTGCCGCTGCGGTTGTTGCCGCGGTGCGGGCCATCGCCGCACTCCAGATCCCCATCAACGTGAGGGGCCTCATACCGCTGTGTGAGAATATGCCGGGGGCCTGCGCCTTCAAGCCCGGGGACATCATCAAGTCTTACAATGGTACGTTAAACTTTAATGAGAATACTTTTATTTAATAATAAATTTAAAAACAATAATACCAATTGATACTCGTAATCAGACTTAATTTACGAAGACGTCTATTTTGTACAATACACCAACCTTACAATTTATAATTAGTATCTCAATTTACAAAATTGTCTATAATGGTATATAACTAACCCCATGATTGCATGGGCCAGTTGACACGCGTTGGTCACGCATGACTTGAATCATGCGCTATGGTATTTTGATTATATCTGTCACAATAATGCTTGGTTCTGATCAACAGCACGAAGGTGATTAAATCATTACGAGAAAATGTATAAAAAAAAAATATTCAGCAGCATAGCAAAGTATTTTTCTAAAAAAAAAAAAAATGGTCATGCAATGGTCAATAAAAACTGTGTTATGTTTAACAGCATATGATAATTAATCATACTTTTTTTTAACGTAATACATAAATACTTGATTATGATCAAGTATTTATATATTACATTAAAAAAAGTATTTATTTATCTAATTAAGTTACTTATATATTATATAAGTTATTTATATATTATTAAGTATTTATCTATTATGTAGAGGCTTAGAAAACCAGAGAGGAATATCTTAAATATAGAAAACTAATTTTTTGTTAGTAAAACTAATATAATACCGTTGATAACAAAAATGTAAAGATTTAATGATTTAAAAATGTAAAATTGGTCTAAATATAAAATCTCGTGCTAAAAGGGTTTTTCTCAATATTATAGTACATAAAAGCATAAAATTGCGAAATAAAAACCTAATCCACTGATTGGTTGGTCCACTCTGGTTTTCAACGTCTTGATTAAGAACTTTTTATTTTATAATCTAAGTAATTATAAGCTAATAAATCAACTTACAACTTATTTACAGCTTTTTAATCAAACCATTTTATGATGAATTTAAGAATAGTTGTTCATACGACCTATTTATTAATATTATTCTTGACCTAAAATGACATGCTTTTTTTCTTAGAAATCTACACTTTTAGGTTTTTATTGGTATCACATTAAATTTCTAAATATTCACCGAGATTTGGCATATTGGTCTGATATATAAATATATAATTGCACAATCCTTAGAAATTCTTAATTATTTAAGTAATACATAAACCTTCCAGCATATGAACTTCATCTGGTTTTAAGAAATGTTACAAACAATATTTGAGCTGTAATACGAGTAATAAACAACTTAATCTGTAGTAAAATCGAAATAGGTCAAATAAAACTCTTCGAAAGCTTTCCTGTCAAAGATGAAAATACTGTAGTTGGCGACTACAACAGTTAAGAATGCGATCGTGTTTCATCTTTATCTTGAAAGAGTAAATAAACATTTCTTCGATACGTGGGTGACATTATCAATTTGACATATTTGTTCAGATACCATATCTCTTTTTAGAAGTATAATCGATTAATTTAAATTTCCAAATTGTTATTTCAAAAAGTAATTATCATTGGCTTGGCATGCATGTACCCTATGGTCGATTATTATAAATTACTCCGTGGACAAAAAAAAAGTGAATAATTTAAGTGGTATAATAAAAGTTTTTAAATTCCACTGAGCCAGCAGGAAAGACAGAGTGGTCAAGCGTCACTATACGACTGAAGGCATTAGGTAATTAATATTTTTTTAAATTTGTAGTGACTATTAAGTCTTATAAGTAGGAAGTAGTTTTAAGATCTATTTATTAAGTATTTCTGTTTACATTAGTAATATTTACTAGTAATACTAATCAGCAACTGCATTTGTGAGGTAGTTTATCTAGTCTCAATAATTAAAGGGAAAACTGCCTATTTTTCCTGTTAATATATTTAAACTTAATGTATATAAATTTGGATCGTACATGCCTACAACTGGTTAACTGTAAAATTACTTAAATTTATTGCGAAAACAACTAAAAAACCAATCACTTAATATATATATTTAGTCTATGTCTTAAAATTGAAATAGTCTATACGGTATCATTGTAAATAAGCGTTCCATTTGGATGATTTTTTAATTTATTTAATTATCTTTCAAATGAGCAGCTCTAATGTTAGGGGAGATGTTTATTTTCCCAAAGAGAAAAGTTAAAACTTTCAGCGTCATAGACAAAAACTGAACGCGTTTTCAAGAGTACTTGCACGATCATTTTAAAAACTGTCAGGGTTTCAAGTACTAACGCTGATTCAATTAAGATGATTCGTGTTTGGTCTTGTTGTAAATTTAATTATCTTCTGAATGAGCAGCTATAATGTTCCATGATAAATATGGAATATATATTTTTTTTTGTTAATAGGCTTTTTTCAATTTTTTAGAATCGTTATTTTTACAAAAATTTTATCGGGAAAATCTACAGCATCAAAAGAATCACAATTAAAACTTTTGAGTTTCGTCTATTTATCATCAAGAATAGCAGTACCTACAGGTATACACCATAGGTAGGCCGCAAGAGGGTTCGGCAACACGTATTTTATGATGATGTCAGACTTATTTCATTTTAATTATCTTTCCAGAAGTTTGGGTACTAGCTGAACGGTTGTAACAGGTAAATGTACAATCAAAATTACTCAAAATAGATTTTTAGGTGACCTAATTTTCAAAAATATTCAGTAAGGGACCCAAAATTGCTGATTCTCATACATTAAACTAATACATTTTATCCGTCTATGGGAAGTTTACTTTTAAAGGTCGTTACTGTGTTCGTTAAATAAGGCATCTATTGTTCTTTGTTTGAATACAGCAAAGCAAATCCTGAACTGTGAATCACATGAATTCTGCAATTGTTTGTCTGTCATACAATATATATGCACGCGATGATATAGACAAACAATTGCAAAGTTTATGTAATTCACACCCACACGTATATATATCGTGGCTTTTAATTTCTATCAGAATAAGATTCATTTAAGTTAAAGTCTGTTATCAAAATACATAGAGACTTATGTCTGAAATATATCTACAAAATGAAAATTATTTAAAATTAAAGTCATGTAAAAGTAGGAAAGAAAAAACATTTGTAATTAATTAAATATTTAATTAATCGTAAAATAACACGATTAAAGAAATAAAATATAAAGTTACATAAGCCAAATGGAATAAGGAAATATGAATACGAAAATATATTTAATAAAATATATGCACAAATAGAAATTTATCTAAAATTAAAATAATGTAAAAAAAAAAGTGAGATAAAAAATATATGTAGTAAATGAAAAATGTAAGTAAAATTATAGAATCAAAGGGACAGAACATAAAGTTAAAAGGAGTAATTAGTAAATATGGCAATAATTAGGGGTGGTGAAATTCTCTTAATTGAATAAGGGAGAAAGGAAAAGGAAATAACAGGGAATGGAGAAGGGGCGTAAAAAAAAAGTTGGAAAAAAAAAATAAAAACTGAAGAACATACCGACATGAGCAGATCTGCAACACAAGTAAGGTGGAGCAAGAACGGGCCGAATACGCTAAAGGAAGTGTTTAACAGTTAATAGCCAAGAATACGTGTACAAGTTAAATTACTTAAATAAGTAAGATATATACCAAAGGTGGTAACAAATAATCTGAAAAATAAAACATGTAACAAAAAAAATATAACATTACTACTATTTTAATAAATTAAATATTTGAAATATGCTAGGAATAAGTTTTTCTTGTCGGTTTTTATATTGATGGAAAAAGGTTCAAGTTGGAAATAAAAGCTTCCAGCGATGAGTATTTTGTCATGGTTGTAAACTGTCGTGAGTCCAGAAGTTTTATCAAAATCAAAGGTATGGTTTAAAGATAAGGAGTGTTTTGAAGAAGAAGAATTATGGTAGGAGACAGAATATTTGTGTTGCGCGATATGGTCTTTAGGGAGGTTTTCTGTTAAACCAATATAGGAGGAATCACAATTGGGAGTGGAGCAAGGAATGCGTTATAGGACATGGGATCGGTGCAAAATAAGTTTATTAATGACATGAGAAGGAAAGTCATTAGTTAAACATATCTGTTTTATGCAGTCGAGTTTATGAGTGATTAATCACTTTCCTTGACCTCCACCCCAGTCAACACCACATCCACTGAATGGTACACTAAACCGACTTACTCAGGTAGACTTATAAACTAGTACTCCCAACATCCTTACCACATAAAAATTAACATAGCAAAAGATTCCTCCTACTACTTCTGAAAACCTCATTGGTTTCTTTGGATGTGTGCAGAAACCTACTCCGTACTACTCTTCTGTATATAAATCTCCCTCTCCTCCCCCATTGAGGATTATTATTAAGCTATCAATAGTGAACAAACATCCCAATTCCAGGACATCCAATGTCCAATTTGACAAAAGGTTTCGTGATTGCTATCTGTATATAGATCGCTCATCAATATTGATTGTTACATTATAAAATATAATTGTAAATTAAATTCTCTATAGTTAAACTAATTATAGTAGGTAACAATCTTAACACACAATCTCTGTCCTACCTAAGGCAAGACAATCCTGGTGCAGGACACTTCCTACGAGGGCCGGCTTATCCTGGCGGATGCCCTCAGCTACTCCGTCACCTATTCTCCCAAGTTCATCGTGGACGTAGGGACCCTGACGACCGACCTGATGGACGTGATGGGGAGCAGCGCCGCAGCAGTCTTCACCAACTCGGACCAACTTTACGACCTCATGAGGATAGCCAGCATTCACACTGGCGACCGGGTCTGGCGGCTTCCGTTATGGGAATATTACGAAAAAGGTCAGCTTTAATCGTTTCCATTTGTTTTTAGTTTTATTTCATGATTATCATTTCTCTAACTGAATATATTTTCGATTCTGGTTTTTTTAACCCGAATTTTATTAAGCTTGCAATGAAATTTCTAGTTCAAGAAAATAGGCCATGGAAATATATTTATTTGTAAAATTTATGTCAGAAAAATTAAAAATCGATTCATCCCTACTTTATTTATCAATTAATAAGCAGAAAATGGGGGCGTAGATACTGTCCTTATTTGAGTAATTATAAACAAATAAGCTCAATATTTAATTACGTAAATGATAGTTATATCTCAATGGCAAAAAAGAAATATCATAAAATTGCGTAAAAATGAAATAATTGCGGAACTGAATTTTTTATTCATTAAATTAATCGCGATTAAACCCATTATTTAATCTGTTCTGATAAAACGTACAATATAACTACTTTTTAAAAAAAATACTACAAAGGTTTGAGTAAATGATAAAGGAGGAACACTATCTTTACTAGATACAATGTTTTTGTATCTCAGATATATTTTCAGATTTATATTTGAGAGTCATAAGTCTTATTTCAAGCTGAACTCGAGAGAAATAAAGCTAGCTATTGGAATCAGGATGGACCTAACTAAAAAATATTAATGTAAAAAAAATTACAAATAATTTCGACCTTGTAAAGACCATAACTGCAGTTCATTTCATGACCTGTTTGGCCAAGTGTGAGATTAATTTTAAAAAAGAATAGTAATAAAAAAAAGTACAAGTATCGATCATAATGGGAGATTGACTTTCACATACTTGAAGGTATCAAATCATGCAAAATAAGTAAAAACAAAACAAACTATACCCATAGAGAATGTCCATGGATTGTCGTTGTTCCAAGCCATACGTATGAAACAGACTTCAACGCTTTTTGAACACCACAAAGGTTTTTCTGTGGATATTGTGCATGGTGGTTTTAATGCTGTTTTGGAGTTGGCATAAATAGAAAAAAAATCTCACCATCGCTCTTAAAATTTATAAAAAAGATTTTTATCATTATAGTAATTATATTAATAGAAACCACTCTCAATCACAAAACATGAGGATAGTGAATTAAGATTTAGTCAAACAACTCAATTTGGGTAAAAGAAACATCGATACGAAATTCAGCGACTTTTTACTCTTTTACATGATATAACTATACTATATCTTGCTAAAAGATAATCACAACTGTGTTTGAGTGAGGTTGCAAAGAGAGGAAGATATATGACAGAGGAGTAGAAGTTCAATATACGTCCTGCCTTAGGCTGGTAGTCTGTGACAGTTTGTGGACTTAGTGGAGGCGTCTCCACGCTTCCTCTAAGTCCCAACTTGAACAAGAAATGTAGTTCATGCACAACTACTAAATGCGTTATGCTCGTATCCAGGTAAAAGTACATGGCATTTATTAAACATCGACATATTTGGTGTAATATATATATAAATTAGATGTTCGGTCGTAAAATTGAAGTTTTTGGTGTCACCGATTCTTTAGTAACTTTGTTTTTTAGGAGAGAAACGTTGGTATTAAGTTAAACTCTATAGTTAGCAAACATTTTAAAATGGTTTGAGATATAATTTTGTCAGTTACAATGTTTTACGACCAAATGCATCATAGTAATTGTAACCAAAGTGGTAATGGAAACTTAAAAATCTATTGGATATTTTTTTACCTTATTTTTACTTGTTTTATACTAATTTTGATTTACTCTTGTGTTTTGGTTTTTTTTTACAAGGAAAGCGTATTGCTTCGAAAGAAGATAGATAATTTATTTTGTTTTTCAAAAATTAAAAAGTATATTTTAGGAAATTTATTAAATAATGAAACAATCTAGAGTTAATATTCGTTATAAGTTATTACGGCTTTATGTACCGAGCAGTTGCATCTGAAGCCTTATCATCATCATACAATCGATGTGTATGATTTTTATACGTGTTATCATTCTCTTTCTCTCTCACACAGTGATACAATAAACCGAAAGCTATGTTGAAGTACAGATAAGGCAGCTTTCATCAACATTTGGCTTCCTAGATAACGC
This sequence comes from Halyomorpha halys, assembly GCF_000696795.3. NCBI lineage: Eukaryota > Metazoa > Arthropoda > Insecta > Hemiptera > Pentatomidae > Halyomorpha > Halyomorpha halys. The sequence continues at coordinate 350,851 of NW_027114329.1, read as the reverse complement.
CTCACGGTAGGCTATATTGCAAAACCGCCCTGCTCTGCGGGTCTACATACTAATTGTATTGTAGTATAAAAATATTCTGTCTGCTCCTAGGAACAATTCTCAAAAAGTATTGATTTTTTTTTTTTAAATTAAGCAATATCTATGATAAAAAAAAGAAATAGAATCGATATTCCATCTAATTCACTTTGGAACGTCTTTGAGAACTACGTATTATGAAAATAAAATAACTGGCAGAAAATTATATATGCACACGGTATTGAAAAAGCCAACATTTTAAGAACAATAATTAAAAATTTGTTTATTTTAAAATTTAGTATTACAGAAATAGGGTTTATTAAATGAAATGAAAAAATAATTTTATTCTGAAACAAAAAGTCCCACAAAAATAATTACGTGGTATAGACGGGTGATTGTTTGTCTGACATAATACTTACAAATTTCTAGCATTTAAGTTACAATTACAGACCTACTTAGTTCAAAGAACCGTAACCGAACTGGGAGAAAAGGAGAGAGGATGGCGGTATTCTGAGGAAAGGAATCACAGAATTTTAGAAAACATAATTATTAAATATTCATTAAATTAATTAATAGTGATTAATAAGTTGTTATTTGAACTTGTGGAGTGTTAATTCAAAGTTCACTATCCAAAAATCGTAAGTTAGAGAAATACTTAAGAAGTAATTTCACAAAAGCATGATTACAGTCCAATGTAATCGTTCAGTACACAAAGTCATCTTCTAGTCCATTAGCCTCCAATAAATAAAAGTTAACTGTTTTAGGCCGGAATCGAATCGGCATCCGCTTCTGTTCTCATAGTCCCGGAGATCCGCTCAAACACACCACGGCCTTCAATCAATTTTTTTTTTTTTTTTAATGAATACTACTGTGACATTTTAGTTGCACTGTAACGGTTGCCTTGAACAGTTTAATACTCTCTTCCTCGGAACATATTAATTTCCTCTTAAATTTCATTATGTTATCATTAAAAATTGCAATCTACCTCAAATAGGCCACAAGATACTTAGCTTATCCTTGATGAGGTGCAATATAATGAGCTCGAATAGAATCCTAGAAAGTTATTCTTCATTCGTCGAATTCTTATCCCTAAGAATTTCATTAGGAAAACCAGAAGGTTCGAGATGGATGAAAAATATGTCTCCATTGTATTTTCTTGAAATAGGCCATAAGAGCCGATAGGATATTTGCTAGACTCGTTCCTACCAGTTTTATCCATAACATTACTAGTAAGCGTCGAAATAAACACAATTGAATGTATCATAACACAAAATATTACAATTCATATCAAAACACGGTTTTATTTTTCTTACAAAATCAGTAAACGAGATTTATCATTTTTTTTATTATCGGTTGATTATAGAAGTCGTTAAAAGTTATTATAATTTTTGTATATCATACAAAAATTATTTTTACAAGAAATTTGATAATAATTCGTAGTTCATGTTGAATAACCTTGGGAAATTAAAAAGAGATTTGAACTACTTCTTTAAAAAAACAAAAAAACTTCTAACTTATCTTTGGTCTTTGATGTTAATTTGTGAGGAAATGACTCACTTCTCCAAGATAAAAATAATACTGGTGTGTCACGGCTACAAAACTTAATATTTTCTGAGTTATTAAAAGCGATTAGAATTTTTTAGATAGGAAAATTTACATTAAAAATTATCAATATTACTCTCCAGGTAATTTTCAACATTTAAAATCAATTAAAAATAAACTTTGAATGTAACATTAAAAAAACTTAAATTCTAACTGAATATGGTAAAGTAGAAATGAATTGCTCTAGAAAAAAATTGAAGGAAAGGCAAACAAGTAATAAATAAGCAATGTAAAAAGTAAATTATATTTAAAAAACAATTAATCGATTATAAGGCGTTTAAAAAGTAAAGATGTTAAATTTCTTTCTGAACTCTTGGAGCATTTTTAGTAAAAATATTTTTGTATATTTTTTTAAAAAACATAATACATTACTATTCTTTGATTAAAGTGTGTGTGTTCGTCCATATAATAATTGTACTACGTGTATAGAATATACGTTTATAGTGCACTTAAAAGGGATGGGCCCGGATATTATAGACCATAAACAGTCCCATAAAATATAGGCACTATGAATATATATATCATACACAATAAAACTTCTACATAACGGATATTCTTGGAGAAGATTATTTTATTCGTTATTCAGAGTTTTCCGATTAGAAAGGTTTAATATAAAGTGAACAGTAAAATGAAATAATAAAATTATTTAATCATTATCAATTAAGTTGTGATGCCTCGTAAATCCGAAATACTACAAAATAATAATATTTTATTACTGAAAAACAAAAATTATAGTATTATTCCAGAAACATGTTATCTAAATCATCCTTTTATTTAAATAGATAATCTATAACCTACAAAATTTAGCTCTGTAAGCGTGAGTATGAACATTCATATTTTATGACTATGTCCAGAATAGGGGGTAAAAAGTGCTGATAGAGAATAAAATTAATGTTCCCGTCCAGAGTGGAGAGGTTCCGTAATAGAGGGATTCAAATGCATTAAATATTTACCTTTTTGGCCGGGACCTTAATAAAATTGTCCGTCAATAAGAGTTTCCGTTATACAGGGATGTCCTATAAGAGACGTTTCATTGTACTTCATTCAGCTTCTTGAGGTAACGTTCGTTCGTGGCCTTAGTGATATATTATATAGTTCGATTCAATAAACTTGATGGTTTACCCACATTTAATTTTTTTGTCTCAGGAGTGACGGACATATCCAAGTCGGACGTGCTCAACGTGGGAACGACCCGAGAAGGCAGCGCCTGCAAAGCAGCGGCTTTCCTACGACAGTTCGTCCCTCAGGCCTGCGATTGGATTCATGTGGACACGTACGGCATCACGAGGACGTCCGGGAAGACCTATACCTACCTTAGAAGAGGGATGTCGGGGCGGCCGACGAGGACGCTCATCGAGTTCTTGTCGCAGCTGGCCTGCAGGTCCTCGTGAGGGAAAGGAGGATGGAGTATCGCCCGGTACTCCGGGAAGGGCTAATATATTTGCTTATGAAATTTGAAATATCTCATTTCTATTGCCTTTTAAAGAGGAAAACCACACAAATCCTTCTAATGTGGGGTGTGTATTTGAAAATGGCTCGTAGCGAGTCCAGGGGGCAGGAGAACAAGGTTTAGCTCAATAAAGAGCACCTTTAAAGAATCGATATTTTTTTGTAAAAAAAAAACTTTCAAAACTGCGTGAACTAATTAGATAACAATAAAATAAATCAATACGGAACAAAAGATATTTTTATTCTATTTAATTTTTTTTACTATCCAAGGTCCTTTCAGACTTCTCAACTTATAAACCAGTATTGGCTACAAAATGTCAACCAAAGAAAGAATAAGTTATATATTGGGATATTAAATTAGAATATTAAGTTTTTTATTTTCTAACTTACTACCAACTCAAGGTTCATTTCCAAGGACATTTATTGCAACGTTTACATAAGAGGTTGCATGAGACATTCCTAGTTTTGTATTGCGTAAAACATGGTGCTATACATACACATAGATATATATGTATCATTCCAAAGTCTACAATAATCAGCACATTGAATGATATATTTTTTTTTTCCTTTTCCTACATCGGCCCAAGACTCCCGTTGGAGTCCTACACTGCCCCCGTTGTTATATTATAAAAGAATGGAGCTGAGGATATAAATTGTTATTTATTTAAATTTATTAATTTTTATTATTTAATTTAATTTGTTATTATTTATTTAATTTTAAAAATCTAGTTTGGATTCTGCTATAAATTTGCACAACGGCTGAATAGTAGCTCTATCTAGATCTGCCAGCCCTCGGAGGAAAGCGCTATTGTTTTGGATGAGAGGATATTTAATCCTGTATTTGTCATATCTACTGCAATTTAGTATGATATGTAATGGATCTTCGATAGAGTTGCATGTCGAACATTTATCATTATTTTTAACGTTGATTAATGTTAAGCCGCGATTTGTACGACCGTGGTTAATTCTTAATCTTGTAAGTAAGACTATATCTTTTCTGTTTAACTTGACACAAGTGTTAGAGAACCATGGGCGTGAAGAGACGTTAGGTTGGATAGTGAAATGATCTTTACCTTTCAAACTTGACTCCCAGGCATACCTATCCTCCCATTCACTAATGAAGTCTTTTCTTAACTATCTAAAAATTTCCTGTAAAGGCAGTTTCGCATTTTCCACTCTACTGGAACATCGTTTTGCTATCTTTTCAGCTTGCTCATTGCCGTACAAACCCACATGACCTGGAACCCATTGGACCTTAAATTTGTTATTTGATGAAACTATGAACTTCTTCTATTATGTTATTTATTAAGTAAGAGGAAATATGTTGCCGATGTATGTTTTGAGTGAATTGCAAACGGAAGCGGAATCTGTTAGAATTACGAGTTTGAATTGAATGATATTCTTGTCAAATGTTATGATTTTCACACAATTCTTTTCTACCATTTGTATCAACATTAGTAAAGATAGTAAAATCACATTAAACCTTTAGCATAAAATAGATCTTGTTACGATTACAATTAAAAAGTTATCAGTTTAAACTTAGAATACGGATTTCAAATAATTATGAAGCGTGGAGATAAACACTTTCGGCTACCTTTAGGAATCTGTTCTAATATAACCATGTTGAACCCTATTATATTTAAAATATATTGAACGCTCAATGATACTGGAATCACGATTAAGAGTGGACACTATTTCTAGTAAATAGAAAATGTGAGTTCTGGAGGCTGTTAATGCTTGACTGATATTAATATAGATAAAATACTAATATGTTTTTTGTAGTAATTAACGTTTTTATCGAGAATAATTTAAACTAATGGTTAACCACTTCTTTATTTCAAGGTCCAATCATATTATTATGAGGAAGTCAAGATAAGAAAAAAAATATACAATCTAATCAATGAACTGGCAGGTTCTAAACACTAACATACACATGGATGTATGTAAGAGCTTAGTCAATTTTTTTCTCGGACATAACTAACCTAACCTTAAGCCAATTTCGTTGACATTTTTAACTGTCTTGGAGGTAGGTACTTAACTGATTCCACGTATACTTTATCAGATACTTTCGCTTAAGCATGCGCTAACGATTTTCGTTAGGAATACATTATTTTAATAGCGTCCCTTATTCTCCGTATTAAATCCAAATTTAAAAAAAATTTATGTATTAGCATATGCTATAACAATCGGTCTAGTATCAATTTCATATAATTCTATGAACTACTTTCAATTATTCATGAGAAAAATTCATTGCGAGGATACACCTATATTATACGCCTCGTAAAGAAAATTTTACTTTCAAACGATAAAAAAATCTTGAAATGTGGATGATTGACAAGCATGCTATTTTTTTAAAAAGAGTTAGTTTTTAGATAAAATTTTTAAAAACAATTAGGAAGCTACACTGACCTTTTTTGGTGTGTGTCTCTATTATAGCCTTATTACATTATTGACACAACCATAATAATATTTAAAGCCTAGTAAACAAGAAAAAAATATTTTTATAGTAGAAAATGTTTTAGTTTAATGCAATATAAGGTAAATTAACTAATTTTTTAATTAATTATCCTAAACTTACGAATGCCCAGATAGATTATATTGGAAAAAGAAATCCAAAATGAAACAATCATGAACCATTTCCATTGATTAAATACTTACTTTCAATGAAGGTATCTAATTACATAATATCAGCTTGAAGTTATAAAGAGATTTTTAATTAATTATTTATAAGCTGAAATATTATCTTAATAATAATGATTTGGTTCTTTTTTAGAAGTTCGTGTCAAATATTGATGTATGTTATACACAACTATTTTAGTTTAAGAAAAGACTAATAAATATCTTTTTTATTTCTAATTATATTAAAGAATCGCTATTGCAAATTTATTTATTTTTATATTACAATTAATTTTTCAGCTAGCTAACACATGGAAAACATTCGCGCAAACCGCAGGAGTGTATCTGATTTAAATCCTTTAAGGGTTCATAAATGTTTTAATTATTTACATTCAGTTGTTTTTGCACACAAAAGAGATTTAATAGATATAATTAGTAATTTGTTTGTAGTTAAATAAAATCTTCACTTCACCTGGGAGAAAATCTTGCTTATTTCATAATAATATTAATTAAAATATCGATTTTTCCAGTATCATAAGAAGTTTACAAAAGCTTTTAAATATGCAATTATAAAGTTTTTGAGTGATATACGACCTCATACAAGATTTCACCGTTCGAAACTCTTGCTAGATAACAAAGAAAGAATAAGACGGATCTATGAACAATTATTGGAAGTATCTGCAACAATTTTAGTATACTCTAAGTAAAATTCTCTTTTAATTTAAACGTCTCCATCTTTTCGTCAGTAATTCGCATAAAAAGGAAATCTCTCCAAAATAAATAATAGACGCGATTTTACTGTATATAATTGGTGTGAACGAACTCTTGTCCAAAGTTAATCTAAGATTTTCAATGACAAGCTGGAAAAAATAAATAAATTTAACGCAAATTTAGAAAAAAATAAAGAAGAAAAATTTGATTCAATTTCTATATTGTAAAATCGAATTTGTCTTCTTTAATATCAGATAGATGAATTTATACTTCGACCTCAAGACCTACTTTATCAAGAAGGAATTTAAATTAAATTTTTATAATTATAATATACGTATTATTACAATATAATATATTTTGTAAATAATCAAAAAGCTGAATACACTAGTATAATTTATTATATTTATCACTACTATAATTTAACTCGTTAACACGAGAGAACAATAAGGAACACAAGACTTTAATTAAAATAAAATGGATTTCTTTACGTAATTTTAACCTTCATGCAGGACTGTTTGGAAGGAAAAAGCTGTCACATACTTCTGTTTTTAAATAAATATTTATGAGTAGTGTTTATGTTTCTGTAGTAACCTTCGATGGATATAAATAACAGATCACATTTCAAGGTGAAATCCAAGGACGATTCAAATGAACAATTAAATAATACATTTTACAAAAGTTCATCTCCGTACACTTAAAGATCAGTTACTATGGAGAGTTTCATTGGTATCATAAGTATTCAATGAGTAAGCCAATCAAAGGGAAAATAGTTGAGTTTAAGATAGAATACTTAAATATTTTTTAATCTATTCTAATAAAGAAAATAATAATATTTCTTTAAACTATTACTGTTCCAGTTTGTGAGTGATTCTGTTTCTATCTAACTTGCTTTTATCACAATAAATTGATTCAAGAATTCCAAGGATGATGTTGGAACAGTCTATTTAAAGGATTCCAGAGTCAGAACTATTTTTAAAATCAGTTCGTAACGGACAGAAAACGAGCCTGGAAGTATTATTCCAAATTTAACTAGTTTGCGAAAGAGAGAGAAACAATTTATTAATAAAGGGCTACTCTACTGCATTTAGTTGCCTCATACACATCAGAGATCACAACTAAAAAAACAACTGGTTTTGAAACCTACAAATCTATAGCCACAGTATAAAAAAAAATAATTAAATGCAAATGAAACCTGATTTTTTCCTATAGATTTTATTATTTCTTTATATATTTTTATTTTTTAAGTGAAACTTTTTTATCCATGTTCTAAAACTCAACAAAAAGAAAATTAGTCGGCTAAATTGCTCATTTATCTGAAATTTGACAGTGTCCTTTAGAACTGCTAAAAATTACGTGAGCTTACAATATACTTGTTGCGTTAAGGACATGAGAAGTTAGTTGGGAAAAATCTGTTAAAAGCAGTAAACATGGATATTTCGATAAAACTACTATAGAACATGAGAAAGGATATTCCGTGTACATCAAGTATTATCACCCTTTATTTTATATTTTAAAACAAATTAATTTATTTACAGAAATGATATTTTATCTCTCAAGTCAGGATTAAGTATAAAGTTACATCCGTTTTAATACAAGTGTGATTGAATAGTACTTGAATTTTCTGTTCTATTAAATAATTTTTAATTAATTTTTTTTATTTTTATATTTTATGTTTTTAGTCAATAAAATTATTTTGTTCCATTAATAAAAATAATATTAAAAACTTAAAAAACACTATATATAAATTTATAAAAACACACATAAGTGTATGTTATTTTCTGTAGATTCTTTAACTAGAAATTATTGAAAAACATTTTTCAATTTATTTTTAAGTACATTTTTTTTTTTTTTGGGAGGGTACATTGTCTCATATTTTTACATTCTATCATATTTTTGTAATGTGGATAATAGAGCTTATTCATACCATATTTACAAATAAGAGAAAATAAATAAATAAAATAAAGATAAATTTAAACTTAGAGTAAAATAATATCATATACACAATCATTCCATTCGAGTGCCTTATCTATTTTTTTTTTTTTTTTTTATGTAAATGATGTAATCACTTCACAAGGTCAAGCTATGGAAAACAATTAAACTAAAATCAAATCTAGCATAGTCCATGTTTTTTAAAATTTATTTAACAAACTATTACTAAATGGATCGGTTTCAAAGTTTCATAAATTGTTTTGCTACAATTTCAAATGACACATTACAATACATAAGTTGAATGCAGAAAATTTGGCCAGGATATTCAGACCTTGCTGTAAATGAATGCTAATTAAAAGGAAGGATAATTGCTTTTAAAAGTTCAGGGCCAATTTAATTAGTCAGGAAAAAGTCGGAAGAAGTTCAGTGTTGGTATTGGTATTATCTTTACGGTGGTTTCCATAAATACTACCACAGAATTTCTAGAGTATTCATCTCTTTCAATAATCCGTCTACGGAATTGATATAGGAACGCTCAGACACCTATAAAGATAGAATTTATCACCTTGTCACACAGATAATTTGTTTTTATTTTATTTTTTCAAATTGCGCTCAAAATAATAATGTTACAACAAATGTTCAATGTACAAATATTCATTAATTTTCTATCTTAACCGATAATTGGACAAGTTATTTTTAAAAAAGAACTACTTCTACAGTATCAATAAATAGTAGAATATAAAACACTTGTTGCTAGCTCTAACTTTAGGTCAATAAATTCCCATAAATAAGAAATGTATTTTTCAATCTTCGTATTGGTGAATATCAATTATCTTTTTCATGAAATAATTTTCAATTTGATATTTTATACTTAACTTAAAATAAAATAAAATACATATCTTTGACAATTTAATTATTAAAAAGGGAATCGGATTTTTAATGAAAATGCAACAACAAAAAAATGGTACAACAAAGATCCGTAATATTCGCTTTAATATATTCTTGAATCAGACAACTGCTTATGATTTTAGTATTACTGAAATTAATTTTGTCCTAATAACTGTCCATAAAATTCAGTCAAGCAATTTTGAAAAATGATTTCTTTTATGCCATTTTTGCGACAAAACCACAAACAGTGAAAACCAAGCAAGATATGTTTTCAATACATTTTAAAAATTACGGCAAGCTTACATAATACCATATATAAAAAATAGTTGAAAATTCTGCCTTCTTTTTTTTTTTTTTTTGTACCTTTAAATTATTATGAAATGATGTGAGCTCACGATTTTCATACACGAAAAAAAAAAATTGAAATTTTAATATCAGGGGTAAATTAATCGAGAACTTCAGATTATAAGATTCTTCTGTATAGCCATTTAAATAAAAGTGCCAAATTCGCTATATATTAGTCCTAATTTTCTCTAGTTTTCGCTGACTAAATATTAAGGAGATTACTTATAAATGAGGTTTGTTCATTTTATTAATCACTAAGAGACCTGGTAAAGCTTCGCGATAACTAGATTTAATTATGATATAAATATTTAGTTATTAAGATTTTTAATATATGTAAAAGTTCAACCGGCTTTATCTTACCTAATGATTGTTCATATTCAATGTGTTTTTTTTTTGTTTTTTTAGGGAATTCATTCACCACACAAATAACATTATCCAAGTATGAAAAACTGGTTGGTTAAAAGATAAAATATTTGTAATGAACAAGTTTTGTACAATTCAGACTTCAAGTTTTGCCTATTAGTATATGTTTGGTACGTTCGTGGATGTATTTTTTTAGTGATGTCATATCGTCTGCTATTAATTGTAATAACAGATGGTCGGAAACAGGGAGAAACAGTTTTGTACCAGTAACTTACTCTTTAACCGTTGGGAACTATAACTCAGACAACATGCTGGTAATTTTGGTGTAGCGAGGATAGTTGTTTACTTTTGTATTAGTACAAGAGCCGGGAAGAAAAAAATGCAGTTATCTCAACCCAATTTTTGATTACTTTAATGAAAACTATGTATAATTAATATTCGAAATTGATGGGTCTGCCAAGTATAGGTAGGGGGAATAAAAAATGGCGGCTGTTTCAAAACCTTAAAAAACACTAATTTTTCATTCGGAGCTCTATATCTTAAAAACTACTAACAGCACTAGAAAACCTCAGAGAACATTATTTAAAGAAGAGTAAATTTACTGAAATATTAGCCTTAAAAGAGCTATTTACGTTCAATAGTTCTCGAGATATGGCTTTTTAAAAAGCAAAATTTCTTTAGAATCTACTGAAAGATTAGTGGTTAGTTAATTTATTTTGAGAAATCGATATCTCAGGAACTATGAAACGTACAGATGTCTACTAGCAGTCAAAATAAAGCTAGAATAATGGACTATAAAGCAGTTTATGACCTTTACCTTCGTAGGAATGGTAGTAGTTTTCATGATATTTGCTAAAATAAATTGATTTATAGTTGTTCAGACAATAAGTTTGATATATGAAAAACTTTATTTCAGAAACCATTGAACGTAGAGATGTCTGCCAGCGCTCAAATTAAAGTTAGTTAAATTTACTATAAAATAGTTAATAATGTTTATCTTTGTAGGACTAGTAGTGTTTATGATATTTGACAAAATACACTCACAAAATTTTAATTTCAAGTTTTTCGTATAAAATGTTGGATTTTTGAAAAAATATATCTCTAGATCCATAAGACGCACATATGTCTGCCAACACTCAAAATGAAGAAAATTTAACTTATTAGAAAGTAGTTTATTTAACTTATCTTCGTATGGGTAGTAGTTTTTATGATATTCACATATGAATATAAATTTGGCAAATAAAAATTTGTCTGAACAACTATTAATCAATTTATATTAGCTTATTTCGTGAAAACTATTACTCCTACGAAGATAAACATCATAAAATACTTTATAGCTCATTAAACTAGCTTTAATTTGAGTGCTAATAGGCATCTGTACGTCAAATGGTTTTTGAGATATAGGTTTTTCAAAATAAATTCACTAACTACTGATTTTTCAGTACGCCACATACAACATTTTTTTGAAATGTTGGTTTTTAAAAAGCTATATCTCGTGAACTATTTAACGTAAATAACTCTTTTAGGGTTAATATTTTAGCGAATTGGCTCATCTTTAAATTACGTTCTCTTAGGTTTTCTTATGCTGTTCCTACTTTTTAAGATGTAGAACTCCGAATGAAAATTTTTTTTTTTTCGCTTTCAAACAGTCGCCATTTTTTCTCCTCTTGGGCTCTTGTACTATATGCTCCCCAGTAGAGCCACATGTATAGCTCCAGACAGTAGCAGAAAGTAATTATTAAGCTTATTGCAGTGTTGCATAGAATTCGTTTGTTTTTGCTGATAATTTAGAATGTCTATTAAACTGTGTTTATCATGTTGCTAATGATGTTTTTATTGAAATATTAATTAAACTCATACATTCGGCAAACATTAAAATACAATACAAAACTAAATAAATGAGTGATATTTATATCAGTAAATAATCAAGTTAAATCTATTTGACCTATTTAATACAATTAAAAATAAAAATTTGTTTAGATACGTCGTTTGATTTAGGTGTAAAAATGATGTTTAAGTTTTTAGTAAAAATCATAAATTCAGTTACTTTGATTTATTTTATTATTAATTTATTTTCTTTTGACAGCCGGTAAATCCGAGGAGTTGATTATAAGAATTTCTGATGATTTTAGTCTGCAAGTAAATAAAAGAAAAAATTAGCAAAATTTTTGTGTAGGTAATCAGTAAGAATTACTTTTTCTCTTTTAAGGGAGAAAATGAAAGTAAAAATTTATTTAAATGGAAGAACAAGAAACGAAGTATCGATACATCCACTACTGGAAACATATGCATAAGTGCTACTAATGAAGTATGCATTTATGTAACTTGAGGAGAAGAATATTCTTCTAAATTTTTTATTGTACAAGAGACGCGGCTGGGAGAGAAGCACTGGGATCACTTATAGCACTTATAGCCCTGCTCTACCTTCCAGTAAGCTTGGTTCGGAGTTCCCAAGGCTTAATTTAAACATTATGTGTAGGTATGAATGTGTATTTACTTTATTTTTACTTAAATGAATTCTGTTTATCGTGTACATAAATTATTTTGTTATTGTTTAATCAGCTTTATTTTATTATATCTATATTATAGATTCATATTTTTGTTTACACATATCATATTTGTAATTTTTTAGTTTTTCTTAAATTTTATGAGTGGTATAGTTATCATTTACATGTTCTTATTATTATTCTTTATTCTGTATACATGGTATAGATAAATAATACATAGAACACTAATACTTATTGCCCCTTATCGTGGCAGGTTTTATAATTACTCTGCACATTCATATAGGGAAAACTATATATTCTATGACGGTGCATACGTAAGAAGTCAATAAGCTTCATCCCTACCAAGTTCAACAAGTTCTGTCAGTTCTACAGGTGATAAACAAATTATAAAAAAAAAAAAGAAATTTTTATGCAAAACGCATCTAATGATCTTTCTTAATGAGACGATCATGGCCAAATATCATTGATCGAACGGAATGCACGCGCCCCCACCCCCTTCCATTTAACATTTAACTCGTTGATCAGAGAACTAATTTAAATTAGCCATTTCAGGAAATTACGCTTAAAATAATGCCATGGAAGTCTTTGATATTAATGAAATGAAGAAGTAACTTTAAAAATTGTAGGATCATTCAAATAAATTGTTCAGTAGCTTTTATAGACAATGAACGGATAGAAATAGACATTTTCCTCTCCATAAAATGAAAGTAATGGGACCATTAATGTCAGAAAAAATAATTTAAAAAAGTAATAAAGAGAAAACGCAGTAAAAGGAGGGATATGAAAGAAGAGTATGATGGCGAGGCAACGGCTCACTATTGATCTCGGCGGTACTAGCCTCAAACAATACTCTTCTCAACAAAAACACAAACCAAGTACTTAATTTTGAAAACAAATTATTTGTGATTCCCTATCTATCAAAAAACACAAATGAGGTGCTAATATTATATTTATCAATGAACTAAAAAAAAAAAATACAAAAAAACTGATAATCGAAAACAAATATAGTTCCTTTAATAATAACAACGATATCACTAATTGGGTTATTCTGATAAGTTTATCAATCGCCTAAAATTATTTTGCAAAGTAATGTCCATTTTTTATCAGTTTACGTAAGGTTTTGCTGTAACGTTAAAAAATAAACCTTTATATATATATAATCAAACTAGTGTAACATGATAGTTTTATCATATTAATATGATATCTATAATATAATTATTTTTCACAAATCAAACAACATAAAAATTTGAATTAACCTTTAAAAAATATTACTTGACAACATTTCCGTACAAAAATTTAATTCAGGCTAAAAATCTTTCAAATATCCATTTTTGATTTTGTGCGATAAATAAAATTGTTATGTTTTCTATATAAACTTTCATTAGTTTTTAAAACAATTTTTTTTCTAAACACGATTATAATCGATTCAAAAATGTTTGTTCCCATAAAAGGCAAAAAGACATATCGATTTTACAAAAACAGTTATAACATAATAGTTTGTATCAATGAATATAGATTAACCGTCATAAATTTACTTAATCCAGCCGCATGCATTGTTGCATTAAGAAGTGCAGCCCTTAAAAAGTGGGTGTGTACTCTCAACGCATGTCCTGGCGTGTCATGTGAACAACCCCTATCAGCCAAATCATCAATGGCCGCGAAGAATTAAAATAAGAGGTTAACCTTATTGTCTATCATGCAAACTTAATAATAAAATTTAATTTAAAGATGTTTAATATACTGAAATCAGTTTGGTATAACTGATGATCTTATTTGGAAATCTGTAAAGCAAGGTTAAACATTATAAGCGTTAAGGCCTTTTTGTTTTAAATTTAATAATAAAGTTTTGAAACTATCAGTAAAGTTTCCAAACTGATATGAAGAGAAATATACTTTAGAATATATATAAAACAATAACTTACAGAAACTCGTCAGTTTCCTCGTCAGTTCCGTTAGACATTTTCCTAGACATGTGATCCGTCGGTTCTGAGGATCGCCACTGCCAATCGAACTACCTTGCCGAGCGGAGCCGAACGCTTTCGGGTGTTTCCGCTGAACCTCGGGCTCATGGTGCTTAGATTATGGTTCTCAAAACCATACAAGTAAAATAAGTAGTTTTTCGAAAAAAAAAAAACCTTTCAGGAATATGACTCACTTAAAAAGTTATCAAATTAATAACATAAATGAGAAGAAAGTACTTGGATCAAGAACGAATACGTTTCCAAATTATGTAATGTCTTTTAACATTAAGTATATAACAGAATTATGAAGAAACCAGTATAAGTGTGTGAGAATTCTTGTATTGTATATTAGGTGAGGAAATGCAAAAGGTGCAAAAAAAAAATATATATATATTATTGCATATTATATATATCCATAATTAAGAGATTGATTCTCACCATAAAATTTTTAAATAACAATTTTTATAATCAATATATTCCTGTAAAACATTAAGTGTTATTTAAAAATATAAATATTTAGATTTTACCGTATAAAAGACAATTTCTAGTGAATCCCTTTTAGTAGATGTACAAAAAAGGTTGCGAGTATCGTCATTTAAAATTTATTACCTTCATTTTTCGCTTAGCAAAGAAGACTTAGTAATAGTGTATGAAACATTATTTTAATCAATAAATCAATAATATTTATATATCAATAAATATTTTAATCAAGATAGGGGATCGAATATATCAGTATACTGTATGTGTACAAAATAAAAATCACAACAATGTATGTTAGAAATTTACTTATGTTTAGTCATTCCAATAATTTAAGCTAAACCATTGCCTGACTTCTCCTTTCTCTCTCTTATGCTCTGAGCCCTCTGCCGATTTACGCAGCATAGTCTGCAACAGCACTCCTATTCTCCGGCCATCATCAAACGATTAAGTTTCAAGGACTGATTTCTTGCCATGTTTCTTTTCTAGCTCATATTTTTTTAAATAAAAGATGATCAACAGAAGAACGAATAGTAGTGGCTACGATGATCCATCCTCTAGTTTGAAGTGGGCTAAGTAGACCCTGATGTAACAATACTCTGTAAGCAGTTGAGTGGGGGAATAATCTATCTACCGTGTTTCCGGGATATCCATCTTGATATATCAGGAATCATACGGTAGGTCCATCCCCAAGAAGATGAGGCATTCCAGCGTCTCTGCCATCTTGTAAGAGTATAAATTCTCACTTCTTATGCTAAAGTACCCCGGTGAGCATAGTATCATTTTTCATAACATAATATTTACACACCTATGCAAAATTCCGCATGATTGAAGAAAATATAAATTCGAATACATAATTGCATTAATTTCTGTTTTTATTTAAGCTATTCTTATTTACTATAATTACTACTTTTTATGATAAATAATTTCAACTATTTATTAATTACTACGATTCATCATATAATTAAACATATTTTTTGTCTCAAATCATAAAAACGTTTCATTTAGGTAATCTGTTAATAAAATCTACAACGTTCATCATAACATAGTGATTATTATAGTACGTCAACAATTATTAAAACTAGGCAGGTAACTCAAATTGAAATATTTCATGACAATGAGGATTCTAAGAAAGAGGCAAAAGTTTCACATGGAGGAGGTACTGACATACCAGGCCTGAACTGCAATGAAAATCACAATAATGTACAACACACTTAGTAGTTCATACAAACTATATCTAACAAGAACAAAAAAAAAAAATCTTATGTGTTTAAACGGGCACTGACCGTCGAGGCCCCATCCAGAATTTTGGTAGAGGTTTTTTTTTTTTTATATATGTACAATGTATATTTTGTTTACTAATTTATATTGTAATAACGTACAAAAATGCCTTGCTAAACTAAACAGGATGATATTTTAGATTGTCCGGTTAAAAATCAATTTTCGATTATTGCCTTACAACGCATACAAAAACCCAATACTTTCATTTTATAAAGATTTTGAAGAGAATCAAGAGAAAGAGTTTGGTTGAATAGAGAGATAGAATGGCTGAAAAAAAAGTTTCTTAATTTTGACTTCAACATCCATCTAAGATATATTGATTGACAATATTATGAAGAGTATGCTACTGAGAAAACTTGAAAACATTTATGTTTTGATACATAACAGGAGTTGCATAACAACTTTAGCGAATCCAGATAAGTCTAACAATGGAGATGGAGCTCCGTACATGTACTGGCGGCGAAAGTTTTGAAGGAAACTGGATTTAATGCAAACTTGATGTTCAACGTTAGGAATCTGGAATTTATATGAATATTGCTAATTTATTTTCTATTAATTTAATTACTAAAATAATTATATAAATATGTTTCTAACGATTCGTCATTCTTGTTATAAAGATTTGATTGGTTATATATAGTTCATCTAAATAAAAAATTATAAACTTTATGAGGTAATTTTCGTTTCCCTTGTAATTTATATAAGAGATATTACATTTTTTTTATCTACTACGTTAACTTCTCTTTCCGACTCAATGACGAAATCCGCTCCTTATAGTTAGTTGTCCTTGTATGTTTATTCTAAAATATTTGAGTATTGCATCATCCTTAATAAGCAGGGATAGGGTTTTCTTTATTACTTACGACGGGTTGCTAAAAAAAATTATTTAGAATCCACGCTTAAGCTACAAAACATCATTCTCAAGTAATAAAGGCCAGGATTTCAGTGTTTTTAATTTAAATAAATATTAAAATAAAGGGACACCAAAATTTTTGGTGCAAAGACATCATCTCTCTGGTTAAGAAACAATATGTCATAATCGATTAGTGAGCTCAAGGATCTTTATAGGTAATAGTCGTATAAGTTTTTTACTTAACTTTTTAACTCCTAAATACTATTTACAGGATATAATTTTAAAAGCACAAAATATTGAGATTAAAAGAAGTTTATGTTATTATCTATTTCGAAAATTGGATTTTTTGGAAATTCATCTTTTTTATTATATTCCTAACGAGTACATAATTATAGAATTTTCAATGTTAATGATTTATTATTTGAGAATAAAATTTCTAGGAAAAATCGCTCTTTAAATAAATTGTATCGAAGATACTACTTTTTCAAATGGTTAGACGAAAGTAGACCATGTAATCTGATAAAATATACTGTACTCCCCAACTTTCTTCCAACTTCAAACAGGGGGGAGGAAAATATCTTTATACACGTGTCAGCCAAAGTAGTGGATACACAAGGGGTGGTACAATCCTACTCAATTATAAAGCAAAAGTTGAGCCAAAAAAGCCACGCCCAAGGTGCTTAGGTTAGGTTGCAGATGAAAGCACTGTCCACCATTGAAATCTAAAATGAAACAAAAGGCAACCAGTGATTGGCTCGTACTCTTCTTCATCTCCTCAGCCACGCCTCCGGTCCATCATAAGGCGCGCCTTTTTGGCTTCACTTTTTCTGACAGTTGAGCCCCTCCTCCAAGGAGATACATTTTGCTGATATTAATAATAGATCCACTTTGCACTAATCTCCAACTTTTAACCGAATCGGAAGAGCCGTTTTCGACAAAAGTTTAAAATACAGATAAAGGAAAATACAATCAGTATATGATGTTATTTGATAAAATTGATACTGGATTATTTTAACACCAATTCCAACTCTCCTCAGAATTTGGAAATTCCAATTAAAAAGGAATTCCCAATCCCTGAAATTTTCATTAAAAGTCGATTAACGATTCAATCGATTATGCCCAAAGACAAATATAAAAATAGACAGGCATTGAACCAATTAGTTATTTGAAAAGGTAAGGTGGAATAAAAATTTTTGATTCTGAGAATAGTTTTTTTTTTTTTTTTGTAGTAGAGGTGCAATGCTTCATTTAACATGTAGTTCCTGGAAAAGGAAATGAGCCGACACCATTATTCTGGACTCAGTGGAAATCCTACACCACCTAATATATTTAAGCTTTAGCTTCCTAATCTATGACTGTCATAGAAAAAAAAATAATAATTTTCGGAAAAGTTTGCATTATACATAAGTAACATAGTTCATACAAGTCAACAGCTCATACGGGTTATCAACATTCAATACAACAATAGCTTCTTCATTAGTTCTATTTATTGTTTTTCCCTCAATTTATTTCCTGAAAACTGCCCTTATTGTTTATAAGGTATAAATATAGGTTATCTATTGGGTACGTAAGTGGCTTTATTTCAAGGTTAATGATTCTCGTACGTCGTTTGATGATAAAATCTTATTTTGATTTGATTTTTAATTCATTCACATATATGCAATTTAATTAAATTACTAACAAGTAAATCAAACATTAGCTTTTATAACTAACAATTTCAACAGTTTTCTGATATTAAACAAATTAAATGAAGAAAAATTATAAATTAAGAAAAAATCTTTAGAAGAAAAAAACTCTTCAGATATAATATGTAATAAAACAAATTTAAGTCACTGATAATTACTACATAACATGTTTAGTAACATGTTTCAGCTTTTTTTGATTTTATTTCTCCCAGTGTGAGAGTTTCAAAAGGATAGAGAAAATATTATCCAATAAATTTTATTAGATTACAGCTCTGTGTTTAATGTTCAAAATAGCAGTTGAACTTTCAATTCGTTATAACAATTTCCATCAAATCCAGAAAAGATAATATGAAATAATGGATGATGAACAAAACATCTATTTTATGTTTAAATTGTTTTATAGAACAGATTAAAACACAACATTGGTTCATAAGGGGAAGGATTTTTGAAATACACTTAACAGCCATTAACATTTTCATTGCAAATGATTGCTACTTTGTAATGAATGTTACTTATAAAAGTTTTGTAAGTTAACAGTTTAAAAAGTAAAAGGCTTGCTCCATCGAAATATTTCCGATTAAAGTAGTAAAATATTTTAGGTAAATAATAGATCGATGGTGAAAACAGAATAATTTTTTTTTCAAATTCCTTTTTGTTATTTACTTTCCAATAGTCTTTTCGCCTTTCAACCACTGTGTGACACGCGTGGCAAACGCTTCATGGCTCAGAACAAGGTAGACAAATCGGCAACAAGTTTAATGTGTGGTGATTTTAAATTATTATCTTTTTTTTATCCTTTCAATAAATTTAAAGTATTATTGGAACGTACTATAAGTATTCAATGAATTGAGTACAGTTTGGACAAGATATAAAGCATGCTGCCTATACAGTACAATTTGGACAGGAGATAAAGCATGCAGCAGATAGTACATAAAGCATAAACCATGCTTAAAAAAGCACTGTATGGATTTACTTTTACATAACACACTTTTAGGACTAATCAGAATGTATTTTATGAATTTTAATTTAAATAAG
Organism: Halyomorpha halys; assembly: GCF_000696795.3. NCBI lineage: Eukaryota > Metazoa > Arthropoda > Insecta > Hemiptera > Pentatomidae > Halyomorpha > Halyomorpha halys. The sequence goes on along the minus strand of NW_027114329.1, from coordinate 331,137 downwards.
AAAAAGTAATAGAGTCCTCAGGACGTATTTTTTCTTATTCTAGTTTTATAAAATGTGTTTTTATTTTTTATAGGTGCTGAATAACAGTAATAAAACAGTTGATAAAAAAAGTCATTATTAAAAAGTTTAAATCCAATAGACTATTCTGAATTAGAAATTTAGAAGTCTCATTCCATACATAATAAGATAAGTGAATGATTGAGAATTTTATAATTTAAAATTGTGTTATGTAGGCCTAAACATGATTCCATAAGATTGAAAGTTCGCTAGCCTGACATTATAATATAATTAAATGAGTCAACAAAAAAAAAACCTTTTATATGAATACGAACTCCACATCTCCATTCAATTTGAAAATTAAAACATAATCTTACCTGAGTAAAAGAAGATAAGAATTGTGGTAAAGAATAAACACTTGAAAATACACACAACTGTCACTAACACGATTTGTATCATATAATTTTAGAGTTCAAAGAAACACTAATAACATTATACCCGCGCATCAGGAGCTTTTGGCGCTTCAATTTAAGAATTGGGCGGTACACCAGTGTTGTTTGGTCCCCGCAGGAATTAACAAATCGCGTTTAAAATCGTGTTTTTTCCATTTGACTAAATTACTGACAGAATTATTAAAGACAGACTACTGTACATTATTTCATAATTTAAAGGATTGAATCATCTCAACTTAAATCAATAAAATAATGTTTCTATTCAAAACTTAAAATATAAACAAATATCGAAGTTGATTTTTTTTTTCAGCCCTCTCCCTCTTCAAGAAGATATCGATTAAAAAAAAAAAACATTTAATTTTAATATTATTAAAAGTTTATTATTATTTGTATTTGTTTTTCAAGACATTGCTTGGGGTGTCAGGTGCTTAGAGAGGGATAGTCCACCAGATAACCACCGACTTATGGCTGGATGGCATCAGCACAAGATATGGACAATTGGTGAAGTGCAGGGCTTGCATCCAGTTATTGCTTATGGCAGACCCATGTTAGGAGTGAGGAACTGGATGACATCAGCACAAGATATGGACAATTGGTGAAGTGCAGGGCTTGCATCCAGTTATTGCTTATGGCAGACTCATGTTAGGAGTGAGGAACTGGATGACATCAGTACAAGATATGGACAATTGGTGAAGTGCAGGGCTTGCATCCAGTTATTGCTTATGGCAGACCCATGTTAGGAGTGAGGAACTGGATGACATCAGCACAAGATATGGACAATTGGTGAAGTGCAGGGCTTGCATCCAGTTATTGCTTATGGCAGACCCATGTTAGGAGTGAGGAACTGGATGGCATCAGCACAAGATATGGACAATTGGTGAAGTGCAGGGCTTGCATCCAGTTATTGCTTATGGCAGACCCATGTTAGGAGTGAGGAACTGGATGGCATCAGCACAAGATATGGACAATTGGTGAAGTGCAGGCCTTGCATCCAGTTGTAGCTCTGGCTAAACAGAATTCTAATTGAATGTTTAATAATATTTATTTAAATAACTATAATTATTCTTAATTTTGGCTTCATCTTCTTTTCAAATTTAGAGGGAAATCTATTTAATATTCAATTACTAATAGTAAATTTGTAAAATGTAAACAATAAATAACAGAATGATAGTTAAATTAAACACATCTTTTTCATATATTGCATTAATTTATAATATGTTAATTGATATGTCACGGTTTATTTCCATTTTCATACGTACCTCTTAAAAAACAGGCAATCAAAGGTACTATACTTTACCTTATATAATTTTTAAAACATAACAGCGCTTTTATTCAATTGCAAGAATCTAATTTTTAAAAAACAAAAATATTAGGTAGAGCAAAGAGAACAAGAAAAAAATAAGTTGAAGTGTTACCCATCACCAAGAGCAACAAAATAACAGTTAACTATAAAACTGACACTAAGAATCTGGGAATGCAATTTTATGCAAACGTCAAAAAATAAAATTCAGATCAGATAATTAGGACCACCCATTAATCTAATTTTAAAATTGAAAAAAGAAATTGGCTACAACAGTAAATATTTAAATAGAATGGAAATGATAATTAAAATAAATGTTTGCAAATACATAACTATAAAATAGATACTAAGACTCTAGGAATACATTATAAAGACATAAAAACTTTTAGATCAGATAATTAGGATAAGTCTTCAATATAAAATTATACAAATACATTCAGCGGGAATTCAAAAATAAAATAAAAACTTTCAGATCAGATAATTAGGATTAGCCTTTAATATAAGTGGAAAAAGAAATTGGTTGCAATGGAAAATATTTAAACAGAATGGAAACAGCCATCAAAACAAATGTTTGACTTAGAACTACTAGCTTTGATATAAAACATTAGGCATAAATGAACTTATAGGTGATAGGACAGGCTGCCATATTAGTCCACTCAAATTTCCTTCACTAGAAAAAAACAATGGTGTCTTCACTTTTTAAGTATGTAGATGCAATACTGAAAACTCATGTTTTCGATTTTCTCCTATCAATAAAATCTAGAAAACCCTATTTTTTTTTCATATGTTTATACAAAATTAGTCTAATAGAAAATAAGTATGTTGCTTTTCTTAAGTAATTTAAATTATCCAATTTTGGAAACTTTCAGCTGAAATACTTCCTAAGACAGAGTTCTTTCTATTTTAATTGAATTGTTTTAATTTATTATTACTCAGTAACTATAAAATGGTGAATCATTCAACAAAGATTGGCATAAAAATATTTGAGGTAAAGGTAAATAACTGAATTTTAAGAAGAAACTAGTTCCCCCAGTCTGTAAAGACCCTGAGAAATGTTTAGAAAAATAATTAAATAACATACTTTTTATCCAGTTCTAGTCTCAAAAGAATTTATATTTTTTTATAAGTCCGACATATTGGCCTTAATAAAATATTAGAACCACGTCAATTTTAAAAAACTTTATGCAGGCTATTCTATCCAGATCATTAATTTCAGTCCACAATTACCCTATTTTGTCAAGTCTTCATATTAAATTAAAACTGTTAGTCACAGTCAATTTTTAATTTAATATGAAGAATTGACAAAATAGGGTTGTTGTAGACTGAAATTAATGACCTGGGCAGAATAGCCTGCATAAAGTTTTTTTTAAATTGATGACGCTCTAAAATTGTATTAAATTTGTCCTTGAGGATGGCCGAATTGGCCAATACGTCGGACTTATACAGAAATATTAATTGTTTTGAGACTAACATTGAATAAAAATTATATTATTTAAACAATAAAAACTAGTCTCAAGAAAGTGTACAGATCATATATAAATAAATAATGATTCTAATTCACACAACATTCTATATATATGATATGTTTTCAGTATTTATGTCGATTATGTTTATCATCATCTATATCATATATACTATAAATATATCAGGAATAATACACAATAACACAAGTTTGTTAAAGCTACAGCTAAAACTATATTTACCTGATATTGCTCAACTGTATTTCATAAGGAGTCATTACTCTGCTCTCCAGCATTACAAGGGGTCTTTTCCCTTATCCATCCACTTTGTTTGTACCCAAAAGTAAATCCTTGGGCAGTAATAGTATATATATAAGTAAATATGAAAGGCAGTTGAACAGCATCTGTAGTTAGTAGTAAGTTAGCCAAGCTGAATTTAGTTTTAACTGCAGCTTTAAAAAATATGAGGTACCACATTTAGTCAAGGTTTTGAGTTACAGGATCACCCCTATACAAAGAATTAATGACATTTTCCCGTACTTCTGCACCTAGATTTGTTATTGTTTTGGGACTAAAGAATGATGCTGTTTCATCCCTAAATTATAAGACACTGAGCAATAACCAACATAAACTTTGAACTTCTTATATTTTTTTGTGGAAATAAATAAAAAAAACCCTACTCTCCTTTCATTTCTATTGAATAAAGTAAAGTTTTCTAAAATCTTTTATTATTGTATACTCCTTTAAATATTCACATAAAATAATAAAATATCATCATCATGGATTCATAATTATTTATTATTCATATTGGGTATATAAATATGTATTCATTTATAGATGATATAAATAAAATTGATAGAGGCACTGAAAATGTAAACTAAATTAGACCCATTTTGTTTTATTTAAACATTTGATTTCAGAGTCAAAATGACCTGGTGAAACCAGTTTCTTTTTAACCTTCGGCTATTTACCTAAACTATAAATGTAGTTATGTCAAACGATTCACTGTTTAGTTGCTACTAAGCAATAACTAACTTAAAGTTTGAATTTTTTTTTTTTAATTTTAAAATTAAAAGAGCTCTATCTCAGGAAGTATTACAGCTATGTGTTTCATGTTAGCCTCAAAAATTGGGTGATTAAAATTACTAAATATATATATACATGGGTCTCATTGTATTTCCTGACAGACTAACACTTTAGAGAAACAGGGAAAAAAACAAGAAAAAATTTGGAAGTTATTTCATTAAATGGAAGAGGGTAGGGGGAAGGTTGCAGTAATATGAGGAATTAGAAAACTTTAATTTTTCAACATGGCATCCACCCAATCAAAAAATATAATAAGTGACGACTAGCTAATTTTTGCTAATCATTCATGATTTTTTTGAATAATCTTTCTGGACTAATACATGAAATTGAGTGAATAAGTTGTAGGCATGCTTTCAGCAAAATGTTTTTATTTAATTTGACCATGTAAAATTTAATAAAACTATTTGAATTAATTATATTAACAGTTATAATAATTTAATATGTAATGCGATTGATTGCATATAACAGCATTATTGAGTTACTTATACAAATCATTACATAATGTAAAGTATAGTAAATGTCTTTTTTTCAAAAGATATGTTTTGATAATGGGGACACATCCTTGAAACACCTGCAAACACATTTTTATCGTTTACCTTAAATTATCCTTACATTTTAATATTATTTATACATTGCTCAAGAATGTTTATAATTTTATTTCACAAATATAATGAACAATACACATTTATGTTAATGGAATGTATCTATAGCTACAATTCTGGGATAAAGAAATAGAAAATATTTCATTATTTAATTATGGAAATATGGTTAAATTTCATCAATTAAATGAATTGTAATTATAGTGTTAGTTTAAAACTACCATTTTTTTATTCTAATTAAGTAACCTAACTAATCACAAAGTTATTAGCAAAGATTAGTTATGAAAACATCATAATAGGTAGCATTTCTTTAAAGACTTTAAGTCAAAATTGAGGCCCCTGTTGGCCAAAGGGTGTTGGGGAAATTACTCATGGGTCCAAAGTGATATTTATTCGAATCACCTTTTTAATTAAAAATCTATTTGCCTTGACTCTTGGGCATTTGGTCTAAATCTCGACAATCCCAGAGACAAGGGCACATATAGAACTTGCTATTTTTCAACTTCGACAAATAATAACTGCTAGTGGAAAATATAGTAAAAAAATTACATGTTGCTAATTAGCATCATTAATAATATATTGAATGATTATAAACAAATTATTCTAAACTGTCATACTTGAAAGAGACTAATGAACACATAAAAATAATGAATAATTTTAACAATTTGATAGGTATGTATGATACATAATTCTATTTCTTTGGAGTACTCAGTATTATCATGTTAAAAGGTCTGATATAGAGCCTATCTCCAATTATATGTCTTACTTATTTTGTCTCCAACCAATATTCCTTAAAATATTCTTTCCATCTATTACACTCAGAGACAAAAAAAAAACTAGGTTGCTCATCATTATTTGTTCTGGTTACTAATCAACTAATTTGTATCTTCACAGATTTCAAAATCAAGGGTAATAATATAAATATAAATAAAACTAGTAACTAAAAAATAAAAACCTTAATTTTTAATCTCCTTTCTATAGAAAATCTGACCAAAAGTAGATTGGAAACTGTAAGACTGTAATGTTGTCAAAAAGCATATCACAATGATCACATTACATACTTACACTCTGATTACAAAATTTTAATAATACAGTTAATGTCAACAGAATGAATATGCATAAATAAAATATCTACACTTAATTTTTTTTTCAAGAAATAATTATATATTCATATATTATATTCACGACGTTTGTTTAAAGTAATCGCGAATTAAAATTGTCTAAATTTTAATTTTCCCTCATTTAAACATCAGGAAATTACTTGCATCATTGTGTAAGTCAATAAATACAATTTTGAGGTCCATAAAATATTTAAAACAACCATCAAAGGAGCCAACAATTAAGATTGAGAATTTGTTCATGTTTTTATTCAAAATCAAAATTCTTGAAGTATCAAATACATCACTCAAATGTAAGCCTTCTCAAACAATAGAGCAAATTAAAAAATATTATTGAAATCGTAAGTAAAAAAACAAAACTAGCTTGTATGGTATGTTAGTTTGTGTACAAATATGCTGGTAATCCTCTTCTTAGGAGGAAAAATTATTACAGAACTATAATTAGAAATACACCACAAAATATAATGAATCAATTTGTAAATATTTGCTTCAGAATTTTTAATTCGCTCATAATAATCAGTGTGAAATCATACAAGTATGTGACAATCATAGTAATAATTGGGATAATACTTTTAAGTACCTCTTCAACAGTAGGTCACGAAATACTGCCAAATAACCAATCTATAACTGTTAAAATAGCATAATTTACAATTTTTAACAATATTATACCAGTGCTATGTTTAATGTCTATTGCTAGGAGTAGCCACAATGTTAAAATCTAACGTTCCTAGAAAATTTGAAGAAAAACTGAAGGTTTTCAGAAACTATGATGGACATGTTATCAAGAAACAATAGTAGTTAAAGGCAACTGATTGATTGTTTTTGTAGCTAAGTCTTAAACAATCTTCAGTAATAAATAAAAAAAACTAAAATTGGACATTAGTTGATGTTGCCCCATGCTACAGATATGGTCAATTCTTTGATCTAGTACTATTTCAGTTATAGAGCTTTTAAGAATATCTCAATATCAATGACTTTAATTTTCTGTTATCCTCCTTCAGACCCACACTGCCTTCCCACCTTAAGGTTCTAATCATTAATTGCTATCTGGTTATAAAAAAGATAATGCTCAATTAGACATTCAGTAGCCCTATCATAAAGCAGAAAATGCGACTTAAGGAGTAAAGGGTACAATTCTTTTTGTAATAAATCTAAAATAATAGCTGCCATCTTCACAGCATTCTTTTAAGAATTAATATAAAATATAATTCGAATTTTAGATGGAACACACTAATCACTTCAAAAATATGTAATACAGATTTTAGTCACTCACTAGCCCATCTAAAAAATACCTCACAAGGGAAAATTTAAAGCTGAAGGTTTTATGTTGTTGCTTCCCTCCTGAAATCAGGGAAGAAAAAGAAAAAGAGGCCTCCAGAACTGGTGGAAGGGCAGTTGGTATTTTTTTTTATTATTAAGTTAGGGAGCTTTTCCTTTTTTAATCAGTTTAGCTGCATAAAAAACTATACATATACTTACATAAAAGCTTTGGTTGATTCCTTTAGATATTGATTAAACATATATTTGTTTCTATATTTCCAAAAAAATACTTATTTTACTTTGGATATTATGGTTTATGTTGAGTTTTATTGTCATGACAAATGTGTCAATACAGAAAAATTAAGAATGTTTTAAGTATATATTGGTGAAACAGGATGATTTTTTGAGTTTGAGAATGAATTTTTAACTGTTTGATGTTGAAAATTGTTCATTAGCAAAAAGCTAAGATTGAACACTACTAAACACATATTTCCTTATAGAATTAATACATAAGTAGGCACATTATTTTGTCATATCACTCCTTAGTCCTATATCCTAACTCCCTAGAATAAGTCTAAGAATAATATTATATCACAATATGTTGAGTATCACTATAATATCAAGTGTGTTTCTGCTTCAGAATATTAGTATTTTCTGGTAATAAACATGAAAAAAAATAAAATTAATGACTAAACAGCACCCAATTTGCAGTGTGATCCTACAATTAACTCTCATCTTTATTATTTAGGACTATATTTCAAATAATTAAGCTATCTTCTTATTTTTTCCATTAGGTAAAGAAATTAAATCAATGCTTTAAGGTATTTCGTTCTATCTTGAAGTTTACTCATACACTAGATTTAGAGACAGCACAATTTATAGATGCCTTCTGACCAAGATACCTTTTTCCCCTCCGATATTGCACACCTAACACTCAACTCCATCATTCTATTGATAAATTTAGCCTCATTCATCCTCTGAACATAAACAAAACATCCCTACCTCATGAGGAGACTTAATTTTGAAAGACTTACAGCCTAGGACCGGTCATAAAACTTATTATCCAGTGAAATACAGTTAGATTTCATTGTATCATTATTAAAAATTGTCGAAATAATATCCTTATAATTAATATTATCACAGGACTTAGGCTTGAGCAATTAATTTTCTACTACAGTAATATCACATAGTATAATATGTCCCCATTATGAAAGCCAATGAATTTCGAAAACAATTAAGCATGGTATATTGAATAAAAATCTTTTTGTATTAGTAATAAATTGTACGTTACCTCCTCAATCAAAGATATTTACCACAGGTATGCAACTTATTACATTTAAGGAGCCCAATCATATTCTGAAATTTCATCTTTCTAATAGTACCCATTTCATTATAATAAATAATCATGTATTAAACACATTTCAAACATTCATCAGCAGTATTTGGGGGTTTCTTATTACTATGGTAGGTATTATTGAGCATAAAAGCTGACCTTAACACCCTAAATAAAGAAACAGTATGTTGATTGGTAAATATAACCTTAAATTTTATTTACAATTATTAAGTTGAAAATAAAATCAATCATGATAAAAAAAACATGAGTATAAGTAAGATTGAGGAGGATTATGAATTACATAAATCAAGAATTCACAGCAGAAACTTGAAACCATAAACTACTTTTAAATCTAACTCATAGGCACATAAAACTGATGCATATAATGTTAATGAAGTAAATCGAAACATAACAAACGTGCATCATCTGTAATATATACCTTGTACTTACTTAAACTGCAGAATTAAATACTTAAACTTTTACTATGTATAGTTTACTCAATAGTATTAAAGATAATGACAGGTAGTTAAATAAAAAGACAAATTTCCTGGCATTTGAAATATTACTGAATCATAAATACAAAGTACCATCATTGTACAAAGTTCATGTAAAAGAAATCTCGTTATACAATTAGAAGTACATGAGAAACATTATAAATTTAATAACAAAAAAAAAAAAATCTCTTAATTCTTACAACTAAATAAAAAAAAAAAGTTTACATTGCTCTAATTATTTTACTCCTTCGGATTTTCCATTATTTGAAAATGGATATTTTTAAAAGATTACTACATCATCAAAACAACACAATGAAGGAATATATTAACTATTTACTAATATTCAAAGTCATATGCTAAAAAATTAATTCTGGGCTGAACATTAAATTAAAATTACCAATATATATTTTTGTCACTTCATACTCATTCGCCAATTTATGCAATACATTTATGATGTATGTATCTTTAAAGTCACATACACAGAACAATTAACGTTCATCAGAACAAGTCACAGTTGAGTTTTGACAGGCTGAGCTACTCAATAGAAATTATTTCTAAAAGTGGAAAACATGAATTTCACCAATTGGAACCAAATTTAATTTAAAATAGGGATACAACATGTGCCTTGTTCTGAATAACTTAAAATCAGTATGGCATATAATAAGGTCGACGGAAAACTCTTGCTCTCCTCGATCTTGTGAAACCATAGAAAGCACCTCGTGCATACCTGCTTCTTCCTCGGGCGCCTCGAAATCCTCTGTTTGTTGTACTCAATCCAGGACGGTTAGTTCTCTTTGGATTAACCTTAATTTGCCTCCCACGAAATAATGACTCATCCATTGCCATTGCAGTTTGAACAGAATCTTTGTCAGCAAATTCAATGTAAGCAAAGCCTTTGGGATGACCATCGAACTTGTTACAGAGAATAGTTACTCGGTTAATAGATCCACAGCCATGGAAATGTGACTCCAGTTCTTCAGCAGTAGCACCATAATCTACATTTCCTACATAAATGGACCGATTATCCACTTCCACCTTTTCTTCAAATGACAAATTCAACCCACCTGGTATCGTGGATGGCGGGCTGCCAAGATTCATCTGCTTATCAACTTCAGTCTGCATTTGTTTCAATTTTTCTGCTTCTTCCTCCATTTCACGTACTCTAGCTTTAATGGCTTCTAATTCTTGATCTTCAACATGACCAGTGGCACCGTCAGCATCACCATTCTCACCTAACTGTTCATCTCCATTTTCGATTGCTTCCATACTCTTTCCACTAAGATCGTCTTGATCGGCCATAAATAAGTGAAAGGTTATGAAATAGTAGTAAAAACAGTTGGAAACAAAACTCACTTCAACAGCTTACCGGGTTGAAAAAATGCAGTGATATTTACATCCGAACAATCATTCTAAATCGAAAAACCTTAGTTGGTCGTAAATAAGAATACGACCAGGTATAGAATTAGAACAAAATACTAACTCACGCTAGTAACAATACACAATTCCTAACACGATAATACGGCCGGAATTTTATGCTTACAACACTAGAAGCTATGAAGCTTTCAGTACCGCCAACCGATCATGGTATTCTCTACGAACAAATCTCAAAACATAAGCAAATCTAACCACATCGAATCAAAAATAAAAATTATTTGTTTCAAATAATTATTATAATTTAAACAAAAAAAATAATAAATTATCAAAAAAGTTAAAATAAATATTTAGAACAAATATATATAAAAATATAACAAGTGATACTTTTTAATTTTTCAGATATCACCGATTTATAAAGAAGATATAAAATAACTCATAAAAAAAATGCGTATTATACAAAAAAAAAACAATATTGTCTATTTGCTATACTATAGTTTTGATGTAATTTTCAAAGTTAAATGGCAGTTATAAACGTGCTTGGGTTACAAGGCGAGATGGCTCTCCATGTTTATCCCCCCTCTTGGCTGTCCTCGTCAAATGACTATGACCTAATATTATTTATTGAAATGGTCCGGTGGTGAGAAATTGATTATATGTAAATGTAAGTTTCACCTGTTTTAGAATAAGAAAATGTTTGATATTAGCTTAAACTATGGAATTTACGAAAATTGTGTTTGGAATAGCTGACGTCGATGACCCCTGTAATTACTGTACTGATATTTGTTTGTTAAAAATCAATAAAATTATAAATGGATTTTCTTTTTTTTTTTTATATTGTTGAGATTTTATATCTGCTGTGTTACAAAGATCACAGTTTGTGTTTATAGGCGTTGATAAATTGTATTGATTATATTTACCTTTCATCCATTATATGTTGAAGATTTATTTATTAGTACTTTTCACTCATCTCTAAATTATGATTACTTTTGGTAATATTGTAGGTATAGGTCTTGACCCATATTGGGTTATTTAAAAATTATTTTCATATGGGTAAGTTTTGATAATTTTGTCAAATATTACTCAAGTATTGGGGTTAAATTATTATGGATACATTGTTGATAACTTTTCAAGCATTAATTGCCTACTGTCTTGTGTTAATTACTAAGTCTAATGCCACTTTGCCAATGATAATAGGTTATATGTTTTTTTCAGGTCATAACTCACTGAGATCATGTCGAAAAGAAATGCTGAACAAGAGGGAGGCAATGCAAGCCAGCCTCCCCAAAAGAAGGTTCAATTTGAACCTGTTAGAATTGGGCCTATCTCAACTCTAGAGGAAATGGACATTAAAGTTTTACAGTTCCAAAACAAGAAATTAGCACAGGTATGAGCTATATTGAAGTTAATTCAGGTTAGAATATAAAAAATATATAGAGATAATGCTGATATCTCGATTTCTAACTTTAATGAAGTTTTAAAGTTCCTGTTGTACTGTAGTACTATATATTTAAAAAAAATGAAGGAATTAGGAGAAATCAGTATTTCATCCTACTGATAGTAATTCTAATTCTTCGTATATAAGTAGCTGACTTCAGTTATTTTTACTTATTCCAAATAGTCGATGTTATTATTGTTTACTAGATGCTTAGTTATATCTATTCATTATCTTCACTAATCTAGGTAACGTAAACAATGTCTGAATGGTTACTAAGCTCTCCCAAGGTAATGCATAACCTTTAAATACTTCTAAGGAATGAGAATCATTTAAAAATATTTTGAAAAAAATTAAATCTGATTTTATCTATGTCCATATCATGTTATGTCCAAAAGCTGTTGCTGATTAAATCCAATCCTAAAACTTATGTTAATTATTGTTTTCTTTCTCCTTTATTCGTGTTGAAGTTTTGATTATTTACCATAACCTATGTTCTATATTTATATACTATAAGTATTAAGTATATAAGATTACTGATAGATTTATAATTTAAAAGTAGTTTTTGTATTTCTAACCACTTTATCTAGCTGAAGACGGTTAAGTTTAAAGTTATCCTGTTGATATGTAAACGTTTTGCCATTGTTTTTCAAATCTGTATTGTGTATCAATATGAATATATAAGTGTAGACTCATTTTTACTTAATATGTCTAAATTGCCTATTTTACCTTATAGTAAGAAAGTGTTGATTGTGTCCTATTCAATCTGTCAAGTAAATTAAAAATACTTTTAACACAGCTTTTGTGAATATTTAAAAGAGTATAAAATAATTACTTTTATTATCCATGTAATTTTAAAGATAATAGACTAATCAAAGAGTGCTTGTGGATATTTCTGAAAGGTTAATAGTGATTCAATATCAAATGTAAACAAAGTAGGTTCTGGGAAGGTTATTTATTATCTTACCTCTTGGTTGAAAGTTGCTTCTATTCCTGAATGAGGTTTTGCTGAAATGTTGCTAAGTTTCCCTTTTTAGTATTAATGTGTGTATTTATCAACCCTACATTAATGTGGGTTTTTAGAAGTTGGTAAAAATGTTAGGTAAGAGAAATTAATCATATTTTCTGATTGTGGAAAATTGTAAAGACAAAGGTTGTTTTTGGGTGGGCTTTCAATTAGTTTTTTACTATCTTTTCACACTTTAGTTCTAGGTCTTTTAACGTCTTAGCCGGTCTTGATTCCCGGATGATTCTCCAATTGGCTAGACGTTTGCTCTATGGCTTTTCTTTCTTTATTTCATCTTGCCATCTGATTTTAAGATTCTTCTGCTCAATTTTTGTTGTATTCATCATTATTTAGTAGAGTTACGTGGTTATTTATCCTGTTTTCATTTGTATTCTCTGCCTTTCATATCATGTCCAAATGTTGTTTCGCTAAAATCTTTGACATGTAGATATGCTCTATTCCAAGTAAAAGATACCGAAGCTAGATAAATTTCTCTATATTGTATCACGAAATTTACAAGACATATGGGGATTGAAATTGAAACTGAAAAACTGTACCACTTGGGTCAATAAAGGGTCAAAGGTTCAGTACTTTGTAAGGAAGTATTGTTTCTTTGACAACGGTTGTACAAGGAATTGATTTGTTCATGATCACGATCAACCGTCAAATTTTTCCCCAACTAAGAGGATCCTCTTTATGAGGCTGGTTGGACTCTGTAGGGCTCCCTAAAACCACAGGATTGACTCACAGCTATAGCAACAGAATAAATATCTCCCTCAGTCCGATTTGAAGACAGGTCCTTGGATTTAGGTCAGCTGAGTAGTTTAGTAATGGGTCATTCCTCATCAACTCAGCACATTTTTTTAATGTTATCTCAGATTTTGTTCAAGTTTTACATAAGTGTGTTGGTATCCTAGCCTTTCTAATCTTTTGCTAAATAAACGTATGGCTTTATTTTTATCTAATGATAAAGTAGTTATTCCGCCATTTTTTTACTTTAACCAAAAGGGTTCCACCATTTTTCTACTTAAACTAAAAGGGTTCCACAATTTTCCTTTTTCTATTAAAATGGTTCCGCCACCAAAAAAACGTTGGGAACCTTTGCTCTATTCTTGTAAAATTCACTGATAACACATAATGGTACTTAATAAATCTCAAGTCCTTATGTAATTTAAGTTTATTAATAATGATTTCATTTTCTTTGAGGTGGCTCTGATCCTAATCATTTTGTATTAATGGAGGTCCAGGTCCTCTGTACCATTTGTTAATTAATCAGAAATTGCTTAGCTTTTAATCTGTAGTAAATGACTTAATCACTTTATCATGTTTTGTGAAATTGATCTGGTAATGGTCTTGAATCAGTCCTAGTATTATAAAATTACCCAATTACTGTATTGTTTGTCACCTTCCTTAATTTATAATTACAAAAGATGTTTGTATGATTAAGCTAT
>NW_027114329.1:313606-316725 GCF_000696795.3 Halyomorpha halys | reverse complement strand
TACTGTATTGTTTGTCACCTTCCTTAATTTATAATTACAAAAGATGTTTGTATGATTAAGCTATACTCTTCCTACTTCTTCATTCTGTGCAATTTTTAGTCATAATTTTGTATGATCTTGTTATGGTAATAGGGAGTTATTCATTTTAAAATTAACGTATTACATGGAGAATTTATGTTACTTCTGCATATTACTCAGTGATTTATGATTAATATCTGTTTTAAGGGAACAAATTTATAGGTTGCTAATCATTTCGTCAATGTACTTGAGACTAAAGCCTTTAAACTTTGTAGAATTTGGCATACCCCAGGAGGATCTCCTGACCACTTATGAATCAAAGAATAGATTTTCTTCTACAGAACCTTGTCTAGGGAATTGTTAACCCTAACACTCACCAATCTTATTCCTTGCAGTACAGATAAATAATAGATAGCCAATTAAATGCTAGTCCTAGCCCTCTTAGACATTAGTCAAGATTAATGAAACAAACTAACTAATAAATGAGAAATAATCTTAGTATTCTTTAATTTTATTTTTTATGTAACTATTTGCTGATATGAAGTTCTTTTTTAAAGAGATTAGAGCAGAGAAATCGAGTGGAGACAGAATTGAGGCAGAGGATAGAACAATTAGAAAAAAGACAAACACAGGATGATGCTGTTCTGAATGTGGTCAACCGATATTGGAACCAGCTGAATGAGGATATTCGGGTATTGTTACAGAGGTTCGATGCTGAGACTGCTGATGAGTCTGAAAATAAAAGTAAGAAATTTTTTCAATTGATGAATTTTTAATTAACATATTGTGGCATACCTTTTCTTCTTAAATTAATTATTCAATTTTTTTGATTCAATGTACAGAATTATTTATCTCCTTTTTTCACATTAGATGAAGGAGAAGCTACAACGTCATTTCTGTTACAATTGTCCACCTGGGACAAGGAAGAATTGGATGATAAACTGGCTAATAGAGTGCAGGTTTCAAAACGAGCTGTTGCTAAGGTTATTCAAGCATTTGATCGCCTTATGCAGCGTAATGAAAAGATCACCTTAGCTCTCAAGGGGGAGTTAGATGGAGGTAGGTTTTAAAAGTTATTTTGCTTGACATTCAGTGTTATATCTCTTCATTCATATTAGAAATTAATTCAGGGACAACTTGGTGAATAAATACGAATTTTAACTGAGTTTAATCTCATTTTATTTTGGTTTTTAATTAATAAAGGGATCATGATCCCTTAGATCATTTGTTTTTTGATTAATAATGGGATCATGATGCTTAGAGGAAACAGTGTTTCCATATGTAATTGTATTGAAGGAACTTGATATGGAGATTGGAATCCCCATAAATTTTATCAAATGGAGTTCATGCAGACAGCTTCCTCTGTGCATAGCCACAGTACAGAGTGGCGTTAGTCCAGTTTAAGATTGGATTATTTTGGAAATAATCCATCCGGATCCAATAGGATCTATGTTTCTCTTTCTTAGTACATCATTAATGTTATGAGGAGCTTTTTTGAGCGAAGGAGCTTTTTTGAGCGAAGGAGCTTGAATGCACCTTCGATATCGGCGAAGATGCCAACTGTAATTTTTCTTTAGTATGTTGATTTTTCATTTCTAGAGAGCAGGTTATGTAAAGCAACTGCTATAAGATGCGACAAGTAGGATTCTTAATGCGTATGTCTAGGATTCCTTATCACTGCATACATCTCATTCCAACAGATAGATCTCATGTCTGATACATTTATGATCTGAGCATGAATCTTCACTATAGGGAAGCCAGTTAACTATATTTTGACTAATGGTATGTGCTGCCAAATTCATTTTTGATCTTGCTATTATTGTAGGCAGATTCTCTACCTCTGTTAAGCATGTCTAGATCATAATTTGTAATCAAGTTTAAGATTTTCTCAACTCTATGGTTGTTTGAGTTGCCCTATATAGCTCATGGTGTGCATTAGCATTCAGGGCAGCTAATATTTGGCACCCTCTACCTCCCCCCCCACAGTACATAGTCCTCTCAAGTTGTTTTGTAGGGAATGGAGACCCATTTCCTATGAAGGCTCATAGGGCAGATATCCCGACAATATCATGATACCCGCTCTTCCTGTATCATCTTGCATGATCAATTGAGCTGTTGCGAGACCCTGGAACAGAGTTGCCAAAGAGGTAACACTTTTAGATTACTTTAAAAGCAATGCAGGTTCAGTAATACATGCCGAAATGATTCTGTATCCAGACATCTCTTATCCTTTGAGCCAGCCTACGTTCGTTAGGTAAGGCTCTTGTATTAGAACTGTACCCGGAGCATCTTAAGAAATGTCTCGTCTGATAGTTACTGTTTGGAATGACATTCCTCTGGGTTTCTTTGCGACAGGTGCATAGGTCCAAGGAGAGCTCTCAACTCTTTTTTTCGGCAACTTGCAATCTAAGCTCCCGGTTTTGATAAAAACCTTGCAGTTCCAGTTGCTGGATCTTGAAGCAGCTCCTTTGCAATGGCCACACTGCTGAGCTCTTCGGTACTTGCCCTTGAGATGTAGCAGTCAGCTACAGTCTTGGTCAAAGCCCCTTGAGACTGCCTCCTTACTTCAGACACTACTGCAAGGTGTTGGGGTTTTACCTTGTTTCTTTTACTCTTTTCTGGGTCCTGATGAGGGGCAGTGCGGAATAGGCCACATCCTGAAACGAGTTAGGGATACCCATCAACAAGTCCCCGCGGATAGCAGAATGGCTGATATTGTAAGATAATTTAAAAGTACTTATAATTGGGCTAGGGCTGGCACTGGGTTGGGCAATTGTATTAGCCTGAGCCGAGGTTCTTATAACCTCTTCCTGCTTTCCCATCTGTTTATTGAGTCCTATCTCCTTGTTAGGTATAAGTACAGTGAATAGAGGAGTCATCAATGCTGTCTAAGTTTATAGACATATCTGAGAAAGACAAATCTTTCTTAGATGTAGTTTGTTGATTTTTGAATTTATTATTAATGGATATTTTGTTCCAAAGAACACTGCTTAAACTACACCACAGGTACTACCCCCTCTATCTGCAACAGGCATTGTATACAAACAGTATATTTATTTATTTATAATCTTTAAATTTCTTTCTTGAGACTGGCAATTTTT
>NW_027114329.1:311615-313279 GCF_000696795.3 Halyomorpha halys | reverse complement strand
ATATTTATTTTTATATACCCTCTGCCATTCAGCCTCATCTCTAGCACCTATCTGACTTAGGTTTCTATTACAAGGCCAGATAAAACTGTCAACTCCATAGGAGTAAAGGATCCCGATTCTGTCATCCATGAAAAGATTATTAGACTGGTCTCTACAGCTTTAAGGACGAACCTGTATCATGTCTTCTTCAATGTCTACATTTAGAACTTTTGGGGAAAATATAAGCCCTTTAAAAATTAGATGTTATTGGAGTCTACTCCTTAAAAATTTTCCTTTACGATTAGTATTAGATTTAAGTGTATTTATTTAAGAATTAAGAACTCAGTTCTCTTCTTTTAACTTTTCATTATTTTTATGAGATGTCATGATGTCCAAGCCATTAAAAATTAATTTTTGAGTTGTAACTAACTGTTGTAAAAATAAAAATTATAGAATATAAGAAGATGGTCAGGGTTGCGGTCAAAAAAAGAACAAATAGTTTATAGCTATTTTAATGTCCAATGTTTTAATATTATAATATAAATTATAGAAGTTTAAATTTTGTTTTTAAATTGATTTGTTGCTAACAAAGTTACATTATTTCTCCATTAACTGATTCGAATCCCCTTGGTTTTAATTATTTTGGCTTTGTGAGAGTCCTGCTGTATCTTAAAAAGATATTATTTACAACTTTTAAAGCAAATAAATAATCAAGATTGTTTTCGTGCAAATAAATTCCTTTCTGTTGTTCTTTCATGCTTAATTGTTGGTTCTATTCTAAGTGGTAATTTTATTTTTAACAAAAAAGTTATTGTTTCTTACTGATTTACTGTTTATGAAAGTTATTTAAAATTTTTGTTAACATTTTTAAACCTATTCATGTTTCTTTACCAATAAATAATAAATATTTCATTTATTCATGACATCAATAAATGTAACATTATATAATTTCAAGATGAAGCCCCCGTTATGGACGAAGTGATAAGACAAGCTAATATTGAGATCCAAGCTGAAAACCGCAACCTCCAAGCTTTGAACACTTCTCTACATAAGAAATATCATACAATATCGCTTAAGGTATATTATATTATTTAATTTGGTCTTTAAATTGTTTGGAATTAATTAATTTGAGTAGTTTTTGTATTCATTGAATGAATTGATGGATTGTGTTCTTTAGATGTTTATGGGAATAATGTTAGTCATTTATTATGCTTCTATTCATTAGCTTTTCTAAACATCTTGTGTCGGGTAAAGAAAAAATTTATGATAAGTAAGCAGTAAACAGCTTTTTTTATGAATCGGTGGTCATTATTTTATTTATTCTTGTGCTTGGGCATACCCAGTTAGTAAAACAATCCTAGAAGTAAAAAAAATATAAATCGAAGGGGAAATAGAGAGAGTGAATTTGTCGATCAATGAAATAAAAATTGTGAAATGGAAGGGACAAGAAAGGGAAAGAAAAAGGAATAGATTGAAAAAATTGTATTTAGTGTGTAGACTGGTATTGATTGTAAAAGAAAACTGGAAAAAAAAATGTTTTCTTTCATTTTATTATATCATGTAAAAATATGTAATTTATATATGTCCGATCATGGATTGATAAGTATGCTGTGTAATGTAGCAACCCGATATATTTGGGCAGCATGAATGAATAAAGCATATCTCTACTATATATATATATATAT
>NW_027114329.1:308751-311549 GCF_000696795.3 Halyomorpha halys | reverse complement strand
TAATAAAAACAAATTTTTTAAGGAAATAATTGTAATAACTAATAAAGTGTTGCTATAATAATATATATGTTTTTCTTAAAATTTTGGTTTCATTCGCATTTTCCGTGCAGAAATGTAACAGTCTGCCCTCCCCCCCTAGTTTTGATCCTGGGTATGCCCTTTTCTCATGTTAATATTCTGTACTGTTTATTTTTCTATGTTTCCAGCTTTTAAATGTTTTTGTACATATCTGTAGTATATGGTCTAATTAAATTTTTAAGTTTTTCCTTTATTTTATTTATTCTTTTTTTTTATTTTGTTAAAAGTGGTGATACTCTTGATGGAATTTTAGGCAAATTTGTATTGTCACTCTGTTATTTGCTCATGTAAGGTTTTTCTTAAATTTAGTTAATATTCCTTTAGAAAATGTTTATTTACATCTGAGTATTTGTATCTACTATTTTTAGTGACCTGTTCATAGTTACAATTATTTTATTTCAGATGGCAGAACTTCAGGATCAGGTTGCTGGCAGAGAGACAGAAGCTGCTGAAATGAGAAACCAGATCGATGATTTGCAGTATGAGCTGTCGAAGGTACAGGCTCGCAATGACAAGTTGGAGCATCATCTAGCTGAAGCAATTGAGAAACTGAAGAACTACCAACAATTGCAAGGTGAAGAAAAAGGTCAGACCAAACCTTCACCAGCATCCAATGTCTCTCAGAGAAAGGTATGTTATTGATTTCAAGTCATTTGCTGTATTAATATTGCAACATCAATGGTAATTATATACTTTCCATTTTATTTAAAAATAAAAGTACAAAGGTTTTGTGATGAAAAAAATTGTTTACTTATTTTATTGAGCTTCTGTCTTAAAAGGAGTTTCATATTGTGTTTTCATATTATTCACTTTATTTGTTGGTCAAATGTTAATAATAAAATCATCTGTTATTTTATTTTTTTCATTACGAAATTTTGACTTAGTAATTTTATGATTTGTTATTCTTATAATTGACACATAAGCAATTACTTACACAAACAATGTAACCTTTAATAGTTCATTATCATAATATAATAATTCAACAGTAATTAAGTTGAGTTGATAGTGAAATTGTTATTTTAGTTGTTTCTGTGTCATCTTATCTTTTTATTTACATTTTCCATTGTAGACTTCACTGTACTGCTATCAAATCATCTATCCTATATCTATAAAATAAATTGAAGATCATATAAAATTGTCTATAAGCACTATTTTATTTTGATTTATCGAGATTTAATCATTAGTCATTGTTGAGGTGAGCAATGTTATAAAAAACTAACATAAGTCTCTGATCACATTTCAAACAACACTGGTCTTTTGAGCACTTCACAACAAGAATTTTCAAAAGAAAGAAAATAAATAAATAAACAATGTTTCAGAAAATAAAATAACAAAGAAAGGATAATGTAAATTCAAATTTAATAAACAAAAGAATAATTTTAATTTTGAAAAGAGACAGAATCCAGAAACTACTATGAAAAAAAAAATGGGTATAAACATAAAATGAACTTAAATTAAGTAAATTCTTCTTTTAAAAACAATTGATACTGATGTTAAAAATAGTACACAATGTAAAACAATAATAACTGCGAACCAAACAATGTATGTTTGTGTTGTTTTATTTTAATATATATATGTCTTCTCTGAACAGAAGATTGGTAAACATAGAAAAAAATAGATAAAAACCTATTTCTGATTTTAATGATAGGTCATAAATAACAATGAAATGGCTCAGAAATGATGTAAATATACGAGTCTGCACATTTTAATTTGTTTTATATTAATCATTTAACATGCTAGGCAAAAAATATTTATTAAATATTCAGTAATGACCTAAGTCATTATTATTTTTAAAATCAGTAGCTGGGTAAAAAAATTCAGAATACAATGGCAATTAATATACTTTGGAACTCATTTGAACTTCAACTGTGAAATTATTTAAAAAACAAATAATTTAGCCTGGAAAAAAAAAAGGGAGATAAGAAAAGCATCCCTAATAATAGCTAAGGATAAGATAGTATTTATCACAGAATGAGAAGTAATTCAGTAAGAATGATTTACACCAATTACTGCAATAAAGAACCTTTATGGTAGATAAAAGCAATTAGTGGTTTTACTGGAACTACCAATGATGCCAAATCCTGTTAAGGACGCAGACAACATAATCTCATCCAAGTTTGGTGGCCAAATACTTTAAGGTATTAGTGACCAATCATACCATTATTATTGATGTAATTAATTGTTATTAATTATTGATGTAACCTAAGTTATACATGCAGTAGTGTACAGTACTTTCTATTGGCATTCCTGGATCAGGATCAATTTCTGGAAAATTGGTTTAAATTGATGATGAAATCAGTTATTTGTGTTTTATAAAAGTTATGTAGTATTTATCGATTTTGAAAAAAAAATTCTCTAAGTGTTATGTGTACATTATGGAAGCAATGTTTTTACATTTGTTGACTTCCTCCATGTTCTGTGCATGGGTCCAATTCTTTCAGATGGTTGAAAACTAGATTTAGTGGAAATCAAGATAGTTAGGTTATAATTGTTCCTATAATGGATTTTTTTAAAAGTTAAATGATTTTGATGATTGATGACACATTCAGCATAATATTACCATTTTGATGACATAGGTGGAAGAACTGCAGAAAGAACTGGAAGAGATGCGTGAGCTGGCCAACAACAGGTTAACTGAGCTAGACAAACTTCATCAACAGCACCGCGAGACTCTCAAGGAAGTTGAGAAGTTGAAAATGGATGTAAGTTTGTTTTACTTG
>NW_027114329.1:304654-308656 GCF_000696795.3 Halyomorpha halys | reverse complement strand
ATTTTACTGTATTTAATATTTTTTTTTATTTTATTGAAAAAAATCATAAGTCTAATTCACCCTACATGAATGCTTAAAATTTATTTTAATATTTTACAATCATAAAATATCTGATATCTAAAGTCTTCTCCTTATTGGAATAATCTAATAACTGGCATACCTATGTGAGAATTCTTGTATTAAATATCTATCCTTTTCCTTATGGGCCATCCACAAAGCCCGAAAATCTGACAACTTTCCGAGGCTTGATCCTTAGTAAACTTGAATTCCCAGCACAACATTTTTCAATTAGTTTTGATTAATTTATAACATGAATTTGAAAATCTAAATTTCGATCATTCTCTTTTTCATGAAATTCTCTTTCTTTTAACACTTTGCCTAAATACCAGGCCTTCTAACAAGATGTATTAGTATTAGAATTTATTCTTTGTAGTCTTACTTTTTTTGGGGGAATGGGAGGGGGAGATTTCCATTTTGTATTAGAATCTTACATTTTACTCTATCTTATTATTAACATATATACTTTTTTGATATAGCTGTTCCGGAAGTATAATGAGTCAATTGTAAAACTGACTTTAATGTGTTGAAGGGCTGTAAATACATTTACCAGACATTTGTAAACCATTTTAATTGTACTTACAAAATTACTTCTGTAGCAAATCGTTTAGTACAATTATGTCAACTTATAAATGTCTAGTAAATGCATTTTTTAAGACGACCAACACAATAAATTAATTTTTATAAAGTTTATAGTTCAGTCATTTTACTTTCGAAGCAGCAATATGTAGTTGGTGCAAATAAGGCTTCCTTTGTTTGTATCATATATTTACTATATTTTATTCATTGCAATCCTAGACATTTTGGGACTTGTGCTTTGGTGTCAATTACAATTATTTGAAATGTGATAACTGGAAACGGATTCTACGTCTTAGTGGTAAGAACAATAATGAAGATTTGAAGAAAATTCGACAGCTTTTACTAATGTTCTCCGGTCAACAAGTAACGTTTATGCTCATTTTTACATAGTATAGCTACCGATATTAAGCTATCACTCCCGTTTATTTACAAGAGGTAAAGTTAGCCATACTCTTTTCATAAAATTGGTTGTAAATGATTTCTGGCAATAATTTTCATTCGATAATTTACATTAATTTGCAATTTTTGAAATTAATTACATATTAATACTAATATACATGGTGTATGGTATAATAGGCAGTAGGATACTGAGGCAGTTATAAAAGAAATGTTTAGGATCCCTTTGATATTACCTGATAAGTTCTAGTCAAGTGGTTATTGAGGAAATTTTAGGTACGATTGTTTTTAATGGTAATGTAATTTTTCTTGAAGTTAGTTTCACATGAATCTAACATTCACCATTTTTTTTTTCTTTTTGCATGTATAAGAAATAATAATTGTCAATAACTTAACAATAATAATTTAAAAAAAACAAAAATCACAATTTTTTTTATAACTTGCTAAGTAAACATTTTGTGTAAAATATAAAAAGGAGAAAATTACCTACAATTCTAGTTCATTTGGTTTTTTTTTTATTGTGTGATGTGCTATACTCTGGTTAGATAGAGTTCATGGTAATGTCACTTGGATTATTTATGTGCGAAATAGTACAAAATAAATAAATGGGTTAAAAAATGGTTTAAAAGAAAGTTTGTTTAATTGTTTTATTTGACTTACTTTATATGTTTTGGAGTGCAAACATTAATCTGATATTTTATAACTAAATTTTTTAAAAACAAATATAAGAAATCATTACAAAAAAAGCACTAGAAATGAATTTTTTTTTTTGGCTTATAACCTGCAAAGTAAGTATTTCGTTTTATAGAAAATCCTATATCATGCTAAAGAAGAGAAAATTACAATTCATGTTCATATCCATTATTTGTTCTATTTGTGACTTATGTGCAATATACTGGTTCAATGGTAAAACGATCGAATAGTATTTTAAAAAAAAGGCTTGTATGCACTCTTTGAAGTGGAAATTTCTGTCATAATTTCAGTGACTTACTTAATCGTTTTTGGAGTGAACATGAATCTGATATTCTACAAAACATTTTTCTAGAAATTTGAAAAATCATAGAAAAAAAATTAAAATTACAACTTTTTAATTTTTGGTTTATAACTTGCAAAGCAAGCAGTTCATGTAAAATGTAATCCAGTTTTAAATCAAAGATGAGGAAATTCCCAGCAATTCATTTCCTTTTAATTTTTTTGTACAATGTATAATTTTCTGCAATAGTGAAGTCCAGCAGCCACAATTGGATTCGCAAAGGGCTTGAAACTGAAAGTTCTGGTGTAATTGTTTTGTGGCTTATTTAATGTTTTTTGGGGTGCTGAACAGTCACGTTTTCCAACTAAATAATGATTTTATTGAAATTATTTTCATATTTTCTTTGGAGTTCTAACATTTAGGCTTGTCGCACAACACATGTTCTCTCCTCTCCCCTAGCTTTCAGAACTTTTGAAAATTTGATTTGATTTTAACTGGGTCATAACAGAGTGGTCCAACCACCAAAATGTATGTCTTTTGATGGTATTATAAATTTTCTACCTTTCTTCAGTGATTTTAACTCCGGCATTTCCAATGGGACAGGGTCATCTTTTAAAAAATTCTGATATTAAATCGGATTTTATGACAAGTTTATATCCAGCACTTTTCAGATACAACACATCCTGAAAGTATGTAAAAAAAAACACAAATAAATTATGTGGGAAATCGATCAAATTCAATTTTCTAATTTGAATTCGTCATTTATCTATTGAGACATCATTTTGACAGCCATTTTAGTCTCCTCGATTAGTTGAGAAAACTCATATCTGACAGATTCTTATAGTAAGAAAATAAAAAAAGTGCTCTATTTGGATTTGTTTAAAAATTTAATTTGCTATCATAAACCATTAAAAAAAAACAAACATTCAATTTAAAATTCCTAAGTTAGGTTAGGTATGGTGGAGAAGAGCTGGTGGTCAGAAAATTAACACCTCAAAAGATAGAACACAGAGCACTGTAATGACCCTGTGAAAATCATATCAAAATTTAAAAAAAGAAAACAGGTTAAGGAGGGTGAATGTGTACAGTAAGTACATCCTGTTTTCTTTATAAAACATCTCTTTATGAAAGAATATGTACCAACATTTAATAGTTTTTGAAATTTCGTTTTCCCAGTTCATTGTTATTGTTTTCCTAAATACAAAACAGGTATACATTATTTTGTCATTTGAATGAGGAAAATCTAGGGAATTCCACTTACAGACTATTGTTATCACTGTTTTATAATATATATAAATAAAAAGATTATTTGTAGTTTAAAAAAAATAAATAGATAAAAAGTTGGGAATTAGTTAAAAATTAAAAGTACCATAATTGCGGACTCCATGTTATGATTTGCGTTCTGGAAATTATTTAACAAATCCATTGCTTATGGATTTTTTTTTTTTTTTTCAAATTTCCTATTAAATAGAAACCTTATATATATATATATTTTTATGTGGGTTTTTTTAGTACCTGCTTTTGAGCAATTGTTTATTGTAAAATTCATTTATACATTAAATTTTCCATATTGTCATGATTAGGTCCTGGCAGTAGTTTTGCTGATTTTGTAGTTGGTGGGTGGGTTATAATTTTTCTTTATTATTTTTTTTGATCATATGATTAAGGTAAAAATAAATAGGTATCGAGTAATATTTAATTATTTTTTAGATTCGACAACTCCCTGAGAGTGTAATTGTGGAGACCACAGAGTACAAATGCTTACAATCCCAATTTTCTGTCTTATACAACGAATCAATGCAGCTGAAAACACAGCTAGATGAAGTTAGACATCAGTTACAAACATCAAAGAATGCTCATCTCAGGCAAATCGAGATGATGGAGGTAAACATTTTCCTATAAATATAATATATAGAATAAATTTCAATGTTTTGTCCTGTTTTCTTGTTGAGCAAGATAACCAAACATTTTTTTTTTTTTTTATTTATCAGAGCTAT
>NW_027114329.1:251953-304591 GCF_000696795.3 Halyomorpha halys | reverse complement strand
AAATATATTTTAAAAAATAAATTGAATTTTAGATGGTTTTATTTTGAAAGATTAAATTACGACATTTTCAATATTTTGACTGTTAAATATGTGATATTCTAATTGGATCAAATCTTGATGGATTTCATAATTTTAAAAAATATGAGCATTTCTTGTTTTATTGTGAAACACTTTTTAATACTTTCTACTTACCTAATAGCTCCTTTTTAAATTTTATTTGTTAATTGGTAAATGACATTCATTTATATGAATTTAAAGTTGTTGTTCCAGGTGAGAAAAAAAAATATTTATATTTTTAAATCAGTTGTGAACAGACTTTTTCAATATGATAATTTTCAGTAAAATAGTCGATACATATTGTACATCTCTTAGAGAAAATTTTATTCTAGGCAGCAAAAACTTGTACTCTTGTAGACAGTCTGTATTCTCTATGGATTTTGTCATTGGGAATAAGGATTTTACATTTTTGGCATCTCTAGAATAAAATTACATTTCTGGCATCTTTGTAAAAAATATTACGAGAAATTAAAAGATTTTTTATTATCGTTTATCACATTGAACACATTCATTTGAGGATGTGATGGAGAAGCCTGCTGGAGCGAGGGTGGCAGAATGTCTGGTTTGGATCATTGTGGGTTCAACTCCCGATTGGAGCAGTTAATATTTATTACTTGGTGTTCTTGAAAAATAATTTTTGACACTTACACCCTAGTTAGTAAGTGACAGCAACTGGTAGGTAGTCACCAGGTGTGAGTAAAGAGTCCCACTTGCTGCACTAGTTCCCCAACAAGTAACACCTTAATTAACTCCAGCTCAGGCAGGTAGAATGAGTTATTCTACAGGTTACTAACCTAATGTAACATTAGTGAGAAGTTCTAGATTTATTAATTGAGTCTGCATTACTAAGTTATTTTTCCTAAGCCAGACACATTGAATTGTACTAACAGATGCTATACATCACTAATTATTTATTAATTTGCTGACTGATTATATAAAAATTTCAAAGGATATTTTTTTATTAATCTAAGTTAAGTATGGCCTCCCAGACCCACTTCTTTATTTTATAATTTATTTTTATTCCATTAGAGTGAAGAGTTGATGGGCCAGAAGAAGCTTCGGACTGAGGTAATTCAATTAGAAGATCTTCTAGCCCAGGTTAGGAAAGAATATGAAATGTTAAGGATTGAATTTGAGCAGAACCTTGCAGCAAATGAGCAAACTGGACCAATCAACAGGGAGATGCGACATCTAATAACTTCATTGCAGAATCACAATCAGCAGCTGAAGGGAGAGGTACATAGGTATAAGCGCAAATACAAAGATGCCAATGCTGAGATACCTAAGGTAAATTAATAATTATTTTGTTTCGTTTTTATTTATATTTTCATTATTTAAAGATGTTATGTCAATTTTGGATAATTGTATTACTACTTTGATATGCTTATGGAGAGTAAAGGAGGAGGGAAGGGGTTGGTTCTGTAGGCTGTGCTGAGAAAATATTCTAAGGCAGGGTAAATATACATATTTACCTTCTCAGCCTTATACATATTTACCATAATAATATATAATAATAACATAATATCTCTGTGATTCTCAGGTACAGCCAGTTAATTAAATTTGTCTGTAAATATGTTGAGTATTTTATATATAACAATACAGAAATAAAGAAAATTTGCTATGAGAGGCCAAAAGACCAAAGGATTTTTTTCACTAATTGAAATAAAATTTCTGCCCTTGAAAAAGCCTTTCCCCTTCAACAGCTATAGAATTTTAATTTATACATTTAACCCGCAGTAGGACAAAATTATTGAACATTGCAAACATTAATTTTAATTGCTTATTTATTCTTTCAAATGTATGTTATGTAGTTTTTTTTTTCTAATTACTAGTTAATTATTAAATGATATATTATGATGTACTACAACTCTATATGAGTTTTAAATCTCCTTATTTCTTGTTCGTTTTTTTATGATATTTTGACATTTTAACCTATGTATTCTGGATGCCATGTCAATATTCAGCGAGTAGCATAAATGTGTGCTAAGGGACTGGCCAGATTCCTGCTTGATTCTGTGAGTGCGGATTTGCGGAGCGTTGGAAGTTGAAAATTTTTACCTGACTTTACCGAATTTTTTTCTTTTAATTAATTAGATTTTTTTTAAATAATGAGGGTTTGTTTTCTATTCAGACTCTTCAGTAAAGAAATATTTAATATTAAAGATTATTATGACATTTTCTGTCACTGTAAGACAAGATGCAGTTTTAGTTCTTGCTTAGGACGACCACTATGTTTATTTTATTTGTGCAGCTACGATTAGATTGATATATATTGCGAAATAAGACATATTAGAAACTAACAGTTAAAACTAGAAGATAACTCATTATGGGTATCCTGGGTAGGGATTGTAACTGCAAGTTTTTTGTTGTGGGCTGTTAACGTGATGAAATTAAATTACAGCCGGATTACATATTCGTTTCTCCATATATTTAATTATATAATTATATGAATTTCCTCCATATCGGCAAAATGTAAACTATTTTTATTGTTTACCTATTCTTGAAGTTTTTTCTTTTGTTTAAATTAGTAATTTCTGACTGTAATGTTAACAGTTAAAGAAAGAAATAGAAGAGCTGCAAAATAAATTAGCTGCAACCATGCCGACCGGTGTTGAAAGCAAGGATGGAAGCTGTGAAGGGAAGGAAGAGGATAACACCCATAATGGCGAGGGTCCTAAGGTGAAAGAGGAGCCTTCTATCAAAAGGGAGTTCATCGAAGAGGAAATAGAGGTACATTCAAGAATATTATGTAGTCATTCAAACTTAATATTTTTTTACTTAAAAAAAAGAGTTATTAAACCTATGACTCTGAAGGTTCTAGTTTTGTTTAATTTTAGTCTTCACTTTTAACCAAGTTTGTTGAAACTTTAAAATCGTAACATGAAGTTTAAAAAGTTTGATTTTAAGATTGATTTCATTTAGTTGAATAATGGCAATATGAACTTATAGGGGGACGATGGAGGTGGTGACAAGGAAAAGTGTGGAAGCTCCCCAATAGTAAAGAAGGAGGGTGCAGCAAATATAAAAAAAGAAATCAAGAAAGAACAACATCGAGACCAACACCGAGCCAAGGAAGTGAAACCAGCTGAGTCAGAGTTGGTCAGGGATCTGAAAGCCCAACTTAAGTTAGTAATATTTTTTTTTTTATGTATTAATAATTTTAGTCAGCTGATATTTATTATTGTCATTTTCTGGATTACATTTTAAATTAATTTAAATCCATTTACACAAATTATTTAATTTATAGGAAAATAATATACTTCAGCCATTAGCAAAGCAGCTTGATATTATTTCTTTATATAGTTATATGTTATATATATATATATATCCTCTTTTATGAGTAAATAGTTATTTTTATATATAAATGATTCTAGTAATGTTTTTATTTTATGTATCAACGTTAAATATTGTTCATTTGTTTTGTTGAACCAAAAAGTAAGCTAACCAATTTTCATTGCCCTTAATAAATACGTTATTCCATAACAAAACCAAGATGGCGTTGAGTGTGCTCCAAAAAGTCTGTTGAATAGCAGCCATGTTGAGCAGACTCAAATACTTAAAACTTTATTTAACTTCCCATCATAATTGTAGTTACAGTAAATTTAAGAAAAAATAGAAGTCAAGAATAAGTGTTAAAGAATGATGTTTATGAAGAAAATCACATGCAAAAACTCAAAACTGTTGTGCTACAATCAATTGAACATTGAGAGAAAGATCACGGTTGGTGAAAGGCATTCGTTGCTTAGGTACGGGCAGGGAATGATGTTTCCTGGATGAGGAGGTCTTTTTGTCTAGCTTAAGGGTGGACATCTTGAAAAGGAAGACATCGAGGAGTCCCCCAAGAAGAATAAGGGACTCTTGATTTGAATATCCTGAGGAGAGGATGTCGGTCTTCGATAAGAAGAGGTGACTGGAGCCATTATTGATCGTTAGATAGAGCATTTCGGGAAAGAAGACAAAGCCATTATTGACTGTTAGCCAGAGCATTTTTTGGGAAGAAGACATCAAGAGTCATCAACAATCAAAAGAAGAGTATAAATTGGTTAGTTTTGTTCTACCTAAATTTAAATACATTGTAAAAATTGATATTAATTTAATTAAGTGTTATGATTGCCTTGAAACCCACCTTGAGATTAAGAGTGTAAAATGTTATAAAATTCTACGATCAATTAAATATTAAAGCATTTCATTTTAACCCAAGCTATACTTAAGATGTGAGAATTATGTGAAAACTATAAAATTTATTTTTATTTATTTTAAATAATTTTTGAATATAATAATATATATAAATTTTGTTTTGTTCAATTCTTCTATCATAAACCTATACAGTTCCACAGTAGGAATGCCATGATTTATTTTGCAGGACCGATGTGAATTAAATATTGACTGAACCAGGTATTCTGAGACACTCTCCCCAACATGCTCGGCTGTCATGTCCATTATATTTTACTTAGCTGTGTTTTAGTTACATTAAATGACATTCATTCAGAATGAATTATCCAGTTTCCTATTCATAATGTACACCATTTGATAAAGAATACTAGACTGTAATTATTATGAACTTAATTAAAACAATATGGTCTAATACTGTGGAAATATGGTTTTACATGCACTGCGGAATATCCCTGAGTGTAGAATGGTCAATGATACGATTACTTATGTCCGTCATCCTAATGCAGAGTTTTTCTTCCCTTCTGCTTTCCAGTCATTTAATGCATCATCCAAAATCTATTTGGGCTCAGATATCACATTTTTATTTTATTTCTATTTTGTTCCTTTATTTGAGCGTATCCAAATTATTAGCAACAAAATATCTTTACAGGAAAGCAGTTAATGATCAGAAGGAAATGAAGCTGCTGCTTGATATGTACAAGGGCGTAGGTAAAGAGCAACGAGACAAAGTACAGTTGATGGCTGCTGAGAAGAAATTGAGAGCAGAACTTGACGATCTTCGCCAGCAGCTGAAGAAAGTCCAGGTACAGGTATATACTGCTCCGCTAACCAATCTATATCTAGTGATAAGTAATTTGTAAGTAACACCTTGTTTTTGTAATGCAAAACTAATATTTAAATCTGTTTATCCATACTCAAGTGCAATAATATTTTGGATGTACACCTTGATTTTAAAATTGGATGCAGTTCCTGTTTATAATTTTGGAAAAGTGCTTTTTATATTAATTTAATAATATATATATTAGTATTGCATTCCCTAACTGTAGCAGTAATATTATTTTTATAAATATATGTGATTTTTTTGTGAAAGTATGATTTATATAGTGCATAGTTAAGTATCATTATTTGTTACTTCATTATTGTTGGAAAGCAATTTATTTAATTATTACTAATACTACTTTAATTAGCAAACCAGAGTAAGTATAGTTGATACAGGTTTGAAAACATTACATCTCCTAGGAAAACTAAAATTTTTTTTCAGAAGTTTTGTTTGTGTATGTCCTTTGCCTTACCATTTAAACAGTCCAGATATTTTATTTATTTTTGGCATTGGTTATTTTGTGCTGATTGCTTCAACATTATTATTATCTCTTTTTCAAATTATTTTGTGACTCTTGGTTGACTGAAAAAACACTTTCCCTTTTTTTCTTTCCTGTCCAGTATTCCAACTTATGTTAGTTATTAATTTATTTTTATTTTTAATTTCACAGGGCTAGTACTTCATCAGAAAGTCAAAAAAATATCTACTCTAAAGTACAAATTTTTCATTCGATTGGACAAGATTACACCTATTGGTTACAATCAGGGATCGGTTTCTTTTTAAAATTGACTTTAAATCATTTAGTTACTATTAATTAGTCATGACAGTAATAAATATCCATTCTTGTGATTTTTTAAAATGCTATAACCCTTATACTGAAATTGTGTAAAACTTCATTTGTATTTTAGAAAATTAAGATAAGATTTGTATTATTTCAGTATAATTTTTATTGTATTTGAAGTCGATTTTTCTGAAGTACTACATTTTTTAGTTTTGTCACTTTTCTTATGGGTAAGCGCTATGTATTTATTAGTTTAACCTTACTGTTTCAGGTACTGTAATTATTGTAAGTTATGAACCAAAGAACAGATTGTTATAATCATCATTTTGTTTATTACCGATTCCTTATTACATAACTACTGAAATTGGAATGTGTTTATTTACCTATTTATAAGTAAAAAACTATTCAGGGTACATTTTTTATGAAAGATGAATAAAACTCATGTGTGCACTTTGTCTACCCAACCCTGCAGAAATGAGTACTTGAAGTTAGAAAAAAAATCAAGAGGTTGGCACTCATTGCCAATTTTACTCAAGATCGCATTTTTGTGCAGTAAAATACCCAATATGAGGAAAATCATGCAGTAAAAACTCAAAACGTGTATAAAACACCCAAATCCTGCTATGATCAGCTTATTAATTAATTTTATGTATGAATATTAATTTGTAATATTAATTTATAATATTAATTAATAGAAAGCTTAGCTGACCTTGTTTGAACCAAATTAAACTTACCTAAATACATTCAACTCCTATGAAAAATAAAGTAAATAAATAAATTATTCTATTAAAAACCTAAAATTTTGTCCATAATTGAAAAGCAATGAGAGAGGAAGCTTATTTTAAATGATTTTAAGTTTTAAAAAAATATGGAAGGCATTGTGTAGAAAGGAGTATTTAAAAATATTCTTCCAAGCATAATTTCTTTTTTAATTTTTCCTGAAATTTCATGTAGAATGTTAGTCTAACCAGAAGGCTTTTCAATTGTATATTTACAGTTGAATATACCACTAGCCAAAAAATGTATCAAGTAATGTACAAGTCTGTAGAAAAATTTCAAAAATTTTGCTTATAAATGCATACATTTATTCATATTGCCTAGACCAATTGATTTTTTTTCTTATTTTAATTTTAAACTTGCTGTACCAAGCCATGCGTTGCTGTGGCTGTCTGATTAAACGTAAAATAAATATAAGTGACATGTTTCTAATATGATACACAATGAGCGTGAATATACAATATATTTGTTCCGTTGGCTATGTTTATATAGAGGTTATTTATATTAAATGATAAATTCATTATTATTTTTATGATTTGGTTACCTAAATTACCATGTTCTTGGATATACAATTTTCATAATAACAGACAGATATTCTTTTTCCAAAACGTTTGTCTCATATGAGCCTTTTATTTTATCTTTTATTAATTACAAAAGAGTTTGAAAAAAAAAAATTTGACTTATAAAAATATATGTTGACCTACTTAACTGGAAGCATCATCTGGCTTTTCAATTTTTAGTACATATTACCTCATTTAATGCGCTACACAGAATTGAATGGGTGGAAGCAGGAGTAGTAGTGGTGGGGGTAATCAAAGTCTTTAAAATCTATTCCTAACTGACCAACTATTAAAAATCAGAAATTTTAGAGACTTGAAAAAAAAAAAAAAAACATTATTTTTTAAAAGTACATTGTAACCAATATGTGTTATATAGGGTATTCCAGCATACATGTTCTTTAACATCTATAGAATTTTGATTTGATTTTTACTGGATCCTAGTGATGGTATATGGTGCTCTTTGAGGGTAATTTTTTAACTTGATTCTCCGACACACCAACTCTGAAATTTTAAATAAGATGGGATGATTTTTTTTTTTTTTTACTGTGGTTTTTCCTCAAGGAATAAAGCGCCAAATACCATAAAGAATTGTTCAGAGTTTTTGATGATTTTTGTAAAAACAGTTAAATTATATTTTATTGAGATTATTATGACAGATTCCTTTAGGAAATAATTTTGTTCTTTAAAATTTTTAATTTCCTACACATTTGCATGTAATTCATAAAAAATTGTAAATGATTTCTTTCTTCAGAACACATAAAAAATAAAACATGCCCTATATAAATTTTTCTAATAATTTTGCTTGCTATTACTATCTGTGAATGAAAATTACCATATACCGTTAGAAATTCATGAGTTAAGTGCATTGGAGTAGAATTGAATAAGGTTACATAAATTAACAATATTCTCGAAAGGCCACTATTATTACTATTAACACTTCAGGTCATTATTATGACATAGCAAAAATTATAGTCATTAATGAGTATGAACATGTATACTTGGACATTCTCTTTTAATAAAAATTATTTATTAAATTATAAAAATTATCAGTGCGCTGTTATCTAACAAACTTAATTCTTGGAAGATTTTTGATTGAATATATAAAAGGAATATAGTCTGTTGATTATTAAAAGAACTCAAATAGTATTTAAATTATCTATTGTGTGCCAACGTTTTGCCCCACTTTGGAGGGCCTTCTGAATGAAGGAAATGACTTATCATTCTTGCACTTTCTTCCATTCCGAAGGTTCTGATTCTAACACACACTCATATTATTGTGACCATCTTCCTTTTATAATTTAATTCGTATTTTAAATAAATCAAAACAAATATTAGAAAATTCACATATATGACAATTATAGTGCTTGCTTTCCTAGTCCATAAATGAATATTCCAATGATTTATAATTATAATGTTTATAAATTTATTATAGTTGATTATTATTTAACTGAATTCTGTTTTATTTTTATTATTTCAAACAGCTGTCATGCAATAAATAGATCAAAGATATGTTGTGACCTTAATTCCAAAACCTGCTTACTACATTTTTATCTCAAGTAAAGTTCTGAGTGAATCTTGAAGTTTGTTCAATTTTTGATTTTGAGGACCAAAACATTGCTTTGAAAACTTATTAACATAAGCTCTATTCTGCTTCTTACTACTACCAACAGATGATAAATGCACCTAAATTCAAATTTAGACCACTATTCAGGTTTTACAAAGCTTTATTTTAGATACAAAGTGTAGTTTAAAGGTTTTAGAATCAAAGTGGTAATATAAATTTAATTATCTATAAATCCTGTTAAATATCCTAATAACAAAATTCAGATGATAAATTTTGTCTTCAAAAATATATGATATGCTTGTTTTCAGGAGAGTAAAAGGGAAGAAAGGAAAAAGCTAGCAGATGAGGATGCTCTGCGTAAAATAAAACACTTGGAAGAACAGGCCTACCAACTGCAGAAGCAGGTTGCGACTCACAAGCAGGCAAGGATTTCCTAATGAGCAAGGCTAGGGTCTCCCTTTCCTTATGTACCCATTCTCCATCCTTCTATGCTAACATTTCTTTTCTTTTTACACATTCTTTTTCACTTTTGTTTACTTTTATTTAGCTAAGTGCATAACATCCTACCACAATCCTTTTAGGGAGTGTGTTGGCAGGAGGAAGAGGCCCTACTCAACGAAATGGAAGTGACAGGGCAGGCATTCGAGGATATGCAGGAGCAGAACTCTCGTCTTATCCAGCAGTTGCGAGAGAAGGATGATGCCAACTTCAAGCTGATGTCGGAGCGTATCAAATCAAATCAGCTGCACAAGCTGTCTCGAGAGGAGAAGGAAGCCCTAAAAGAGCAGGTACTAACAAAAGTAATCATTTAAATCTCTTGTATTTTGTTTGTTCCCATTTATCAGTCCTAGCTATTTAAAGCTTTTATGTAATAATATTTGAAATTAGATATTTTTTGTAGCCTAAATGTTATGTCCTGACCTGAAATCACATATTAAACTTTTTTACCTTTTGCAACGACTTGAAAGATCCTATATCATCAACACTACTTCAATGTAGCTTACCAGATTCCATGTTCCACTCCTAATTAAAATTCTTCCTATATCTGCAAAACCAAAACTCATATTTCTCAACACAAATCACCCATCAACTCCCATAACTCTTCTCCCTCCTAAATATCTGAACATGCCTTGAATTTCAACCATTCCTGTAACTTAGATATATTTTCTATCCTTACTACATTCCACAACCATAAAAAATACCTATTTGAGTCTATCCATATAAATCTTGTTAAAACTAATGTTATAATCTCCTTTTATTGTTCTTTTTACATTTATATGTTTATTAACTGTTAATACCTTTTTCTGATTTTTTTTCTATACACTATATTTCCATTATAACATTTAAAGCCACTATTCTCCACTACACCACCTCCCTCCCTATTAAGAATTTTTCTGTTTCCAGGTTAAATCCTATATGTCCTATTCCTCTATATAGGTTAGCACGTTCATGTATTATGTATTTATTTATTTACTTACATTTATCTGTCCCCTTGATTTTTTATTAAACTGACTTATGCTGCATTCATTTCTTCATTCCTCTTTTCTCTCTTTGTTATTAGTTTGATTAATTATTTTCTCACTAATTATTACTTACGGGCTACATTTTCTATTCTATTATTCATTACTGTTCTTGTTATTAATTCCTATTCTATTCAAATTATATATAACTTTCTATGTATATTCTTATTGTTTTGATATGATAATTAATAAACACAATACAACATGAGGCACTACCCTGGAGGTAACTTACAAGTTCAGGTTATAACTTACAGGTTCAGGTTATAACTTAAAGGTTCAGGTTATAACTTACAGGTTCAGGTTATAACTTACAAATCATTACCAACCTAACACTTATAGTTCTGCAATATTTTAAAATGTTTGTATCTTGTTTTCATTTTGATCTCTCTGATAAAAACTTGTTATATGGGACGAAACATTGGCAGCTAATTTTAAGCACTAAATATTTTTTTCTACTGTATTCTGTCTGTTTTTTTTTTTACCACCACCTATACCTTTATCTTACAATTAATTATATAGGTTCTTAATTATACTATTAATCTTTCAATTTTATTTCATATAACAGTATTATATTCTTTTTGGACCTATTGTGTATCACAGCCTAAGTGGTGATATAATGTTATAAAAAATGTTCAGGCTACTACAAATTTTCAATTAATATTAAAATATGGTATTGCATTAAAGCTGAAATAGCTAGATTGATCATTGGCAACAGAAAAAATACAACAGATTTAGGATTACTGTAAAAAATAAATTTATTATAGCCTCACTGCTGCTTATTACTTCTATAAGTTACCTGATTAAATATTAAAATAGGTGAAGAAAGAGATAGAAAATACTTCAAAATTAGAAGAGTAGAATAGAAGATGATATTTTAAGTTTAGGAGGGAGCTCGAAAGCTTGAAATTTCGAACTAGCTATATGTTAGGTATTTCAAATAATTGATATTTAATTTTATGAGAACTTCCTGATGACTTGAGAGTTAAAGTTTCAACAGAATGTAGAAAGGAAATTATGATTTGGAAGGAATTTGATCTCTCCCTTCTCCTGTTTTCCTGAAAATGCCTATCTTGTAATGATAATCTGCACCATATTTAATTCACTAAACAACATGTTCTGAAAGAAGACAATCCTACACTGAATATTACTTCTCTCCTATGATCAATGATGCCTCTCCTGCCAAATAGAGTCAATTGGATCTATTTTAACTCAGTGGTGAGAAACATCATTTACTTGAGGACTATCTGAAGAGAATCTCAGAGAGCTGTTCATTAGTTTTTTAAATCAGTCACTCAAGGAGTCTGAAGGTTCCTTTATGTTCAACCTATCTTCTATAGCGTGCAGTATAGGAGTGACCTTGATAGTTCACTACTGTTCTGATGGGAAATCTACAAGCCATTACTGTTGTATCTCAATCATTTAGTTTTTTTTTTTCGCCTTATGGTTGAAAGGTTTGTGGTGATGAGCATCATATATAGTTTATAAAGCTATTTCATTTTCTTAATGATCATGAACACTAAGACTTGCAAGTGTGGGACCATGATGTTCAAATCAGACTTGCTACCTTTAAGTTCTATTATCTGCAAAAATACTGATATCATCTTTTTTCTGTAAACATTACTCAGCCATATATATTTTAAGCAAAAGGAAACAAATAGGTATGTAACTATTTAAGCGGCTTTGTTTTATGATTTTTTTTTTAAAGTATGTTTTTGGTATCTATTTTTTTAGAATAACAGATTTAGGTACTTTATTCACATTGTTTTCCAATTTCAGCCACTTTTTAAATATTGCTTGATTTAACCATCTTAAAGCCTCCTCTTCCCGTTTTAAGAAAATATTTGAAAAGTGATATAGGACCGTCGTTCCCTGGGGGTCTTAGTGTGGGGGGTGTAGCCGGGAAGGATTTATTCCTGTTATGTTTCTCTGAAATAGTAGTGCTCTACTATTGAATTTCTTTATAGCAGGTTTATCAATTTGCAATTATCTTATGATCTTAAAAACTTGCTGAATCCATTTATATGTATATATATCTAATATTTTTCAATAAAAATTTAAAGTTATTTAAATTATAAAGTGTTGCTTGTTACCATAGTTACTTTATTTTTATTTGGTTGCTATGGAAACATTACATAAATAACCCATTTGATTACTAAAATTGTATTTATTAATTAATACATAATTACATTAAAAATTATATGTTAATAAATACGCTTTTGTAGTCAAATGGGTTATTTGTGTTATGCTTCCATAGCAACCAAATAAAAATAAAGTAACTATGTTAACAAGCAACATTTTATAATTTAAATAACTTTAATTTTTTTTTTTTAAATATTAGATATATATATATACATACATATAAATTAAGTATTTATTAATTAATACATAATTAGATTAAAAATTATATATATTTTAAATTATTTTCAAAAAAGTTTGGAATAACTATAAGAGAAATATATTGCATGATGCTTAATTTAATTAATGCTCTAAACTTAATTTAAATATTCAAATACAAGAAATAAAAATTTTATAATTGTTATTAAATACTGGTGGCTTAATTGTAGTTCATAGTTGGTTGAGATTACTTCTCGTAATTCCTCATAATTTATTTTCCACTTCACAAGTAGATTTAAATTAACCTTAAATGTTGTTTCTTCAATTATTATTTCACTTATTTCATCATGTTCACTTTAAAAAAAAAATTCATTGTCCGTTTATTTTTTTGATATTATTGCAATTGCATTTTAACAGTTTTTATAATTATTTATATAATATTCTTAAAAAGATTGACAAATGATTTTTTTCTAGTGTTTTCATATATGTCTCGCTGTGTTGGTTTCTGGGAAAATACTGCACTTGATCTCTTGATTTATTGTATGTCACCACCAGTAAAATTATTATTATTTCAATTTTTCCTGCTCAGTGGTTATCTTTTTATGTTTAAAAATAATTATGAATTAGTCTTTAAAATCTACTTTTTAGATGTAAATTAACAGGTCTTAAATGTTTTCAGTCGTTATGTATCGGTATATTCCCGATTTATACTCTATTTTTCTGGTCTTCTGACAAAAATCACCTTTATGTTGAAATATTCAAATATACAAATAAAAAAGAAAAATATCCACTTCACTTCCAATTGATCAAATAAGTAATATTCATCTTTAAAATGGATTATATTAATTAAAACATTTAATAGTCCTCTGTTTCAAAAGAATTATTTATAATTATTAAATAATTTTTAATTTATATTTATCAAATAAAATATATCTTTTTACTAACAAAATATACACATTTTTCTATATTATTATAATTAACAATGTTTTCTTTGTATTGTTGATATCAATCAGTCTTTTTAATATTTTTTTCTAGTATTAAAAACGTAATTATTTAATCTAGAATGTCCCTGTTCTGTTCTCTCACAGTAAACACTTTTTTGAATGGAATATGGTCCGGGTGCGGTAAAAAAAAAAAAAAAAAAACTCAAATAGTATAATTCTACTATTTGAGTTTGTTTGTTTTTTTTACTGCACCCGGACCATATTCCATTCATCTATACACACGGTCAATCAACAATCTTCCAGTAAACACTTTTTTATTTTATTTAATAAAAGATATAAAAATATCACTGCAATATACAGGCAGTTTTGCTAAGAAAAGTTTTCTCTCTAATCATGGGATGAAGCTAATGTTGGAGGCTGTTTAAGTTGACCATATTTAGCTAAAAAATTAGCATTCTTATGTGAGAAGCAGTGCCAGTCCGGCTCTGACCTGGATGGTTTATCTTTCATTTTGAGGCAGACCCTTCCTCGCATTAAAACTCAACCTCTCCATTCTGGCTATAATAGGTAGATATCCTGTAGGATAATCCTGTCTTTCTTCCCATAAGTTGGTGGACACAAGGACGTTAAATCACAAATAAAAAAAAGAGTTAATATTGCAGAATTCTCACATTGGATGTATATGTATTATAAGATTCAGGGTCCTCTGGTATCTCAATTTTTTTTTTTTTTAGATGGATATAGCAATGTTTTGTTGCTCAAATCCTCATATTGTTAAGGAACTTTAATTTTAATTTTAAAACTATTTTATACCTTCGTTTTCTGAATTTTCACAAGTACCGATGTTTTCTGTAGGTAACAACACTCTCTACACAGGTTGAGGCCACAAACATTGTGGTTCGTAAACTTGAAGAAAAGGAACGAATATTGCAGAACTCATTGGCTACCGTAGAGAAAGAGCTTGCCGTTAGGCAGCAGGCTTTGGAAATGCACAAACGGAAAGCAATCGAGAGTGCTCAATCTGCTGCTGATCTTAAACTTCACCTGGGTGAGTATCGAGTAATACAGATAGTTATTGTTATTCAACTTCTTTGATGTCAATCATGAAATCCTGGATTATAAATAAATTGTAATATTATTTATACCTTATTGTTAGGAACTAGTGAACATTTATATTTTAAAAAGAAAAAAAACTTTAAACTCCTGAAAATAATAAATATCTTTATTTTTGTAAAAATACATACGTAAATGTTTTTACATATTTAATAATGTAAAAAAAAAAAAAAAAAAAAAAATCAATTGGAATGCCACTACCATTGCTGATAAAACTTCCAAACTTTTCCATTTTCAGAGGACAGTTATACTTCCATTAATGTTTTTTTCATTTCAAACAATTTATGAAATAAAAATGTAAAATATGTCTTTATTTTCCTTGTGATAAAAAACAAATGATGGAACATCTGAATGAGGTGGTTATGATATTTGTAAAAGTAGGAGCAAATTAATCTTATGGATTAGTGTTTTTATCATATTAGAGTTACTAAATATTATTTTGTGAACACTTAATGGCCTATTTATCAACTTCTTATTTTCTACGCTTGTTATGTTTTGGCTTTTAACAATTATTGTCCAATTAAGTGGTAGTGAGTAATAGCCTTAATTATAAACGGTGTACATAAGGTATTAATAAAGAATCCATAAGATTCTATCAGCTAGGATGGGATGTATTGTGTTGTGATATTATTAAGGTTTTTAAGAAACATCTTGGGATTTGTTTCTCAAGTGGAATGATTAACTTTATATTTTCAATATTGATTTTATAATAATTAGCTTTGAATAAATAGTTATCAGGAGAATGTGAATTGTTGAATGGATTGTTTGATTTCAATATTTTTGACATGTTTTAGCAAAAGATAAAGGTAGGAACTTCTTAAAGAGAAATACAAATAAAATATTTTTCATAAAACTGTTGAAATTAGAGTTAGTCATTCTGTCAATTGAAATGCTCATATAATTTATCCCTTTGGTATACTAAATCATTTCTGCTGATTTCAAAACTATGTGATTTTTTGCCAGTAGAATATTTATTTTCTAAAAATATTAAATTTTGAGTGAGAAATTATGTTAATTCACCTCAAGAAATTTCTTCCAATGAGTTGATCCAGAGCGATCAGCTGCTGGTTCGGAATTCCTTGACTTGTGTCTAGCTTTACTGAAGCCTTAGTTGGCTTCCTCTTCTTTCTGAAATGCCGGCCTTTTAAATTATTTTGTTTATATATCTATTTCCTTTTTAAAATGAAGTAATTTATTCTCCTTTGTTTTTGTTTTTTATAATGATATGGTTAGAAAATTAAGATACATTTGATGTTTCTAACATTACAGAGAAATACCATGCCCAGATGAAGGAAGCCCAGCAAGTGGTTGGAGAAAAAACTAGTGCCTTGGAAGCGGAGGCTTATAAAACAAAAAGACTTCAGGTAATTAACAATTATACTGAAATAATTAATCCTATTATTAAATTCTTCTTTTGTTTATTTACTGATAGTTCCTTAACCTATTCATTTAGAGTACTACCAATGGGTAGTTCCTCTACACGCCTGTATCTCTCAATTTTAACTGAGATCAAATTTACTAAATGTATTATAATGTACAGATGTAAATAGCAATAAATAAATAAAAAAGCTATTCATTGTTACTAATGTTTCATTTTTTTAACTCTTTGCAATACTTTGAGGGATTCAATTCCTAAGCTCTACAATTATTATTAGATGTTAGTTATAATCTTCTAATCCATTGACAGAAGGATTAAGTAGAAGTAGTCCTCTCGTGATGTTAGCCTTCAGAAGCCAAACCACTCCTGTAGAGGAAGCTTTTACAGCTTCCTTTTCCTCGAGTTACTAAATAAACTGTAAAGTAAGGACTTCTAAGAGCTCAGTTTGGTCTCACAATTTTGACAAACTTTAAAAGATATGACAAGGCTTTCTATAACATGTGTGGTTTTTAATTTTTTTTTTTTTTTGTTAAGTTATCAAATAACAATTAAAAAAAAAAGCTCTAAATATTTCCTGTGTTTTGGCTATTATGTCACTTGTGTCGGTTTTTCAAACGTGTTATAGTTTCTTCCTATTGATATAGATACTATCTACATATTTAAAAAATCAATGTTAACTCAACCTTTTGCTCTCATGACCAGCTTTTCTTGTATAATTTTACTGAACTATAGACCAGAAAGTAATGGTTTTGTTTTACAAATTTTAACTGCCACAGATATATCCAATTCACTTTTAACTTCAGATGTGGATATCCACAGCCTACATGTTAAATTATATTTGATTATTATGTCGGGTTTTTTTTTTAACTTTGTTTAAAAAAAAAAATATTCTATATAGTATATAATTGGAGAAGTTTGTCAGGGGGGGGGGTGCGGTCAGCAAAGAACAACATAAATAAACAAAACCATGTTTATTTATTTTTATGCCGACGTTTCGACCTGAGTTTCAGGTCTTCATCAGGGGTTATGGCGTAGAAGGTAGGCCTGCAACTGCCTGTATGTATATATAGTATATACATTACTCTTTGCACATCAAGTTAAACTAAAGCGAATTTCCTGATTTTCTAGTTTACACTGATTGATATATAAATTTATGTACAATAAAAAAAAAAAAAATTAAATTGTGAATAACTAGCTAAAAAATAAAGAAATATGAGCTAAAGCTAGAGCATGCCTAAAGCATCTCAAAAACTCAATTTTTGTTGACCAGAAACTCAAGCTTGAACCTGGTGATTACAAGATTTTTTTAAAAAGAAATTTCGTTTAATTGTGCACATATGCATGTCTGATTATATCTCACGAAATGTCAGGTTTTTTGGCATCACATCAGTAAAATGGATATAATATAATTTTAGTAATAATTCACAACTTTTTTTTTTACTGTTCTTCAAAAGAACAAGTTTTTAAATTTAGTATCAAATTCTCAGTGTTATTAAAAAGCTCTTAAAAATTTGGTGGTCTCTCCAGTCCTCAAAAACTTAAAATTAAGCATTGGAGGATATCTGCATAATTCAGTTTTAAAATGAATTATCGTTATGTGGCAGGAGAATTGACTTAAACTTACTCTTCAAAATTATAGTTCTATAATTAATAATTTAATATTATTAATTATAATTGTATTCACTATTGTTTTATTAATAAGTGGGGGATAGAAGGCTCATTCCGAGGACTATTTTATCAGAGGAATGAAAAAAAAAAAGACATAATATATTTATTTACTTATTTCACATTCTTTCAGTAGAAAATAATGGGAAAATGATTGCAGAAAACAATAGCTCTACAAAGATAATTAACGAAGTAATGACAATACAGATAGTAATAACCTTTTTTTGTAATGCTATTAACCTGCTAAGATATAAAGTAAACTAATAAATTTAATCATTAATTTATTAAGACCACAACAAAGTAGATTTTTACTATATTTTCTTTAACAATTTCCTTCATCTAACTTTTTCAAAATTTAACTAAATAAAGTTAGCCTAGTGAACTTGTTTCCATGGTATTGAAGTTTCTTTTCAACGATTATAGGAATATACTTAACTACCTTCATGGACATGCAAACTTTTTATTATATAGATGTCTTCT
The DNA here is from genome assembly GCF_000696795.3 of Halyomorpha halys. NCBI lineage: Eukaryota > Metazoa > Arthropoda > Insecta > Hemiptera > Pentatomidae > Halyomorpha > Halyomorpha halys. The sequence goes on along the minus strand of NW_027114329.1, from coordinate 286,425 downwards.
CCATTTTTTTTTTAAACTAAATTTCAATTGATAAAACCTTGTAAATGTTTAGTCATTATATTATATTTTTTTTATTTTTTTTTTGTCTCATTCAAAATCCATTTTCTTTACAGGAGGAGATAGCACAGCTGCGACGAAAGACTGAACGAATGAAAAAGATCGAATTGGCAGGTACATTAGATGAAGTTATGATGGAAGAGATTAGGGAGTACAAAGAAACATTAACGTGTCCCTCGTGTAAAGTAAAGCGAAAGGATGCTGTACTCTCAAAATGCTTCCATGTATTTTGCTATGACTGCTTGAAGACTCGCTATGAGACTCGACAGAGGAAGTGTCCAAAATGTAATGCAGCGTTCGGAGCTAACGACTACCACCGCCTGTACCTTGGTTCTTAGCCCTTCGGCTACTGTATAAATGTTTCTCTAATAATTAATATTATTTAATAGGCACACCATTCATAGGGTTTTGAACATGCATTAAATATGTATATTATATATAAATATTTTATAGATTATTATCAAATATATTCATAATAAACTGGTAAATAGATAATCTGTCTTAATTATTGAGCAACTGAGGTGTAAATGGACTAGTAAAATTTAAATAAATTATATTATTATTATCTTTACTCATCAGTTTAGGTGTCAGTTTGCAAAATTGAAAATTCAGATGAATTAGGTTTGCTGCCAAAAATGTTGTGATTAAGAAGTAGAACCATCAGTCTAAAAAAAAAAATTATGTTATGTATCTCAAACATTCCGTTAATGCTTATTTTATTTTTCATCCAGCTTTAGGAGTTTTAATATTATATTTATTTACATTTTTCCTTAAATACATCTGGCTATTCTGTTCGGTTAAAATAAAGTATCACAAATAACAATAAAAAGCTTTACCAATGTATAAGCTAGTGAATTATTATTTATATATTTTTTATGTTAAAGATGTTACTTAAAAGTAATATTATCTTGTTTGATATTTGTTATGCACATCTTTGTTTCTCAAGTACATACAACTAATCTTACAGTCAGGATTTTTTTATTTAAATAATTAAGCCCTAGTTTATATTGTGGATAAGATCAGTTAATGGAAAATTTTCAACTTTTTTTCTTCTAGTCAGTCATATTTAAATTAAAACATACAAAAATAGAGTAATATGCCTTAGTTATCTTTTGAAAAAAAAAATATTTTTATTAATCTTGAATTAAGATAATATGTTATCCATTAGGTTTTGTGATTAATTTATTCAGCTATTCTAAGCTGAGTTTTGGGTTAGACTAACTTTGTATTATACTAACTATTTATTTAAAGATATATGTTTTTTACGTATAAAATCTGATAATAAACATTGATGAAGTGAGAAGCGTTTAATTGATAATAATTTTTCCATTTTAAACAACAAAAGTTTATTCCATTGCTTATTAGTCTACATTTTGGTTATAGTTATTCAAAATTGAATGTAGTATGTATTTAATCATAATAATGTCTCTATTGATTCTTTTGATCAGAAATTTGATTTTATTTGACTTTCTAATGTCAAGATTTCTCGTGAACTTATTTTTTTATTATCAATAACCTTTTTATTCTTTCCATTTACTTGATTATTTGAAATTGCAATCCTCTCTCAACGTCACTTTTAAATTTTTGCTTAAAAGAATTTAGATCCTTTGTCTGATAAACAGGGATGGCTTAATTTATATCATCAAAAAATTAGTCTAGCTCTCCAATGGACACTGACCAAAAATGTAGGAAATAAAGACTCCATATTTATTTTTTATCAGTTTATGTTTTTTATAAAGTATGTTCATACAAAAAGTATGTTCATATCTTGAAGTTATTCTTTTTTAATTAATAAAACCTAAAGCTGAAACACTTAACATATAAGTAATATAGAAATACTGTTTTTTTGGTCTTTCATGCAAAAAGCTGACTGGTGAAGGGTGTACCCTCACAAATTTGCCATGTGAGAACGAGTATCACACTTCAGGAAACACTGGTGTACTAGTCACTTCATAGTTAATTTGAATATAATCAAGTTTGGTTAACCCCTTAACTTGTACGCTCGAGTTAATTCGAACGCGCTTAACAGGTCAAACTGTGCACACTCGAAATAATTCGAGCGGCATCGTATTTTATGCTGCTGCAATTTTTCACATTTGAATATAATCGAGAAATGAAAATAACTATGTGATAATAATAAAATAATTAACAATGATTTATTCTTCGTAATAAACCTCTATATATAGCTTTAGCCTGTGTTTACATTGGTATTATGATCGATATCCAAAAGCAAAAATAAAAATAAAAATTTTGATTAATTTTTGCCAAGACAATGTTCTAAGTTGTGTTTTTAACATAAAAAAAATTGATTTTATTGGGTTTTTTTTAAATGAGTGTTTAGGGGTTAATGTATTTTCTTAATTTATTTTTAAAATTTTTATATGAGGTTTATATATGCCTAATAAAAATTAAATATTTGATTAATAGATTATTTATTTTCATAAAATTATTATATATCTAGAGATTAAAATAATTTATGGCATTATTATTAACATGAATTTATATTAGGGTTCAATTGATAAACTTATTTATCATATTTACTTATTATATTATTATCTGGCATGACCCTTTAGCAATTTGTTTCCTGTTGTTAAAACACAAAACATAAAACTTGGTACATTATTTATGAATGCTATTTCATAAATCTATATTAATAATATATATGTATATTCCTAATATACAGAAAAATAAACATATAGTGATTAATATTTTAATGTTTATATTGGAAAATTATTTTATAATTGTTCAGTTATTTTCATATAGAAAATATTATCCAATTTATTTCAAGTTTTTTTTTCTGACAGCAATACTACTAAGAACTTTGATATTCAGTTATTTTTAACATACAGTGGTCTGACTATTAGTCAATTTAGGCCAAAGATACTACAAAACTATAAAATAGTCCGTTCAGCAACAACGAGTTAGTTTTTAGTTTCCTTTCAATTAATTTATGCTATATCAGGCTTATACTTCTCAACTTCTCCATTCATTAATGGAGTCCAGAGTTGTTACTTTGGCTGATGGTTCTTCTTTGAAATCTTTTTGTTTAGTTTTAAATTATTTATTTTTTAAATATTTGTGTACAACTCAGGAGGGTTAAAGTTTTATTTTAATGATATTATGACTTAGTTGTATATAAATTTTAATGGATTATTTTGTTTGTATCATTCCTATGCATTTAAGATTTTCTTTCTATCGACTTTCATTTTTTTATTCTTAAGGTTTAACATTTTTATTACCTGATTTGCATCTCTAGAATGTTCAGTAGATCTGTTTTTTTTTTGTTTTTTTTTTTATCTAGATATCTGAATTTTTGATGACCACAATTTATTTGTTTTTTCTTATTTTTTCAAATCAAATATATAATTAAATTATTTAATCCATTACAGTATTACTTATATAGTCAATTATTCAACTCATTATCAAGATCTTTTTTTTTTTTTTTTTTTTAATTCTACCAGTGCTCAGAAAATAGAACATGGTAAAAATATAATGTTTCAGTTTAATTATTTAGTAGTGTTTTACAGATAAATGAAATATTTGCCTAAATTAATAAAACATATTTCTTCCTTCTATCTATTTTTGGTGTGTGTTGAAAATCAAGATTATTTTAAAATATCAGGCATTGTCTATAATTTGTTTGTAAGTTTGCTGATACTTATAATTTGTTAATATTCATTTTGTATTCTGGATACTTGTTAAATAACTTTATCAGCAATATAATTGCTTACGAAAATTTATTTTCATGACTTATGTTTTTTCAAGAAAATAAATTATCTTAACAATTATTAATGGACTTGCTATGCTCTAAAATGTAACTGGAAATATTTATCAATTATCCTATTATCAAACTTAGACTGTGATATTTTTTACTTAATTGTTTCACATTTTGTGACCAATTATGACACGATTTCCCATGAAATTTGTCTTAATTTATTGCTCTTTCTTTCTCTCTCTCCCTCTCTGTCATGTGTATAATTTTTTGTCACTCTATTTAAGTTTTTTTTTTTAATTTCAAGCCTGAATTAAAATTATTATTTGCAGTTATGTGTAAAGAGAGGGAAGAGAATTAATAAATTTTATGATTTTTTTTGTAAATCTTATATGAAATGAAGGTCAACTGTTTCTCTTATTTTTAGTTATTAAAATGTGATAGGAAAAAAAAATTCTTGTGAGGCCATCAATTATAAAACCTTCAATTGTTAGATGTTAGGCGACCCAAAGCTGTTACAGGGTCCTCTTTTACCTTTTGCTCTCAGTATCTGTATTTATAGTATAGTTTTTAAGATTAACTTTTTCTTTTCTCTATTTATTTATTTGTATGTGATGTTTATTAAGACTTTTATAAAAGGCTTTGAATAGTTTTGTATAAAAAATTAAATTACAAAAAATATAATTAAAAAAGCTTTAATTGTAATTATCAAAAACAGAAATATAATTTGATTCTGTTGTTGTTTTATAAATGATTTTTATTTTCCTCTCCTATTAAGATTTTTTTTTTGTATATTGCATTTTACTTCTCTTTTAAGTCTAATTTAATTTTCTTATTTACCTACATACTACAGAAACTAGTCTCTCTCTTTAAAGAGTGCCTATTTTTTAATGTGAACTACTGTTCAAGTACTAAACCTGAGAGAAACTAGTGAATGCTATATTGTCTGCAACTTCATCAAAAGATTTGAACTAGATATGAACTCTAATCCATTTTGTGTATACCATCCAGTTGGAGGTAAATGATCAAGTGGCTTTTTTGAAGGTTTTCTGCTATGTACCTGTTCTTGAACTACATCTACTCTCTAGAACTCAAAAATTGTGTAATCGTTGATAATTTCACTAATATTCAATAATCAAACGGGCACAGTTAAATATAATAACCTAATGCTTTTATTTTTAAATTAATACCTTGAGTAAGTAGGTGTATAGTATATCTTTATGATGACAACTTATCCAGAAAGCTACAAGTCAGTATATGCCCCACCTTCATGAAAAGAATCCCGTTGACAGTGTGTGTGGTTCGATCAAGCACAAGTTGATAGCTTTGAACTAATTAAAAAGTTAATAATGTTTGTATAAGAGGAAATGTTTAATTCCCAAAAACTTAAATTAAAATTGTTTAACTTTTGAATTTTATTTTATATCACTAAGTACATAAATGTGTATTCATTTTGCCGAATTCACCTTGAGAGAAAAGAATGTTTTGGAAACTATACTAATATGATGGTTAGTTTTTATTATTTTACTATATTTACAGTATCTCACTATATTGTGAGCATCATGGCACTTTTACGTACCATCCTACTTTTCATGGAAATAAATTTATTCTCTGTAAATAGATATGATAATATTTGTCCATTTAAAACTATTATGACCACCTGTTTCATCGTCAAGTCAATTTTATGACTTTTTCCTCTCTCTCCACAACATTCTATGACTTTATATTTTACATAGATATTAGTTTTCAGATATCCTCATCTTTGCAACAATGGAATTAATTTTAAGTGAAAACTCCATAATTCGAAAACCTTGATATTTTAGAAGTCAATATTGTCAATTAATGCATTTATAGATAAAACTTAACAACTCCTTAACTAAAATAATTAATACTTGGATAAATCCTTACAGATTGAATTCTAAAATCCTTCCTGTCTAAGTTTGTTACATAAGTTATCAGCCAAAACTATTTTTTTTAAAAATTAGTTTTAGACAGAGTTCACTTCATTTCTAATGCTATAAAAATAAACCATTTTGAAATATGGATGTATTTAAGTATGAATACTTAATGTTATGATTGCAACCTTTTTTGAGATTGTTGACAGTTGAGATAATAATCTCTAAAAAGTACCAACTACCACATGTAATATACTAACGATATTGGTTTCTGATTTATTAAATACATTTTTGAGAAAAAGCAGGTAAAAAATTACGAAGAAAAGAAAACTTAATTTTATAAGTATCTCAAAAAAATATGAGGAGGGTGCTACTTCAGGGAACAGAGATTATTTCCCTCCTGTAGGAAGAGGTTGGAAAATTTACTTTTTGTATAATTTGGTAATGACCTGAACCTGGATTTTCAGGATCCATCAGTCTGTTAGGAGGCTGTGAAGTGTTTTTGATATGGGTGGGTAAAATATTTGTATTAACTTCTGAAGTAGTTCTCTAAGATAGTACCAGTTTAATGAATATAGCAATGGTTTTTACTGTCATTTCCTCATATACGGAATATACAAGAATGGACAGTATTGTGATTGTGAAGAATTTCGAATTAGAGCTTTCACGGAAATATATGTTCTGAGGTCCCTCGAGTCCAAATGACTAAGTCTCTCAAAATATGGTCTGTGCATGTGTATGAGTGAAGTCGGCTCAATAATAAAAAGTTGTCCAAAACTGAAATAACACATTAAGAGCAAGTGTATGTCTGGGATGCACTATATGTAATCAATTTTAGAATTTTATTTTCGATTATCTCGATAACATCTCTAAACATTTTGATTAAAATGTACAATTAAATGATTTTCAATGTCAGCTAGCTTATTCTCATTGAAATAGAAACACTTTTAATGTTCGAATTATTAACCATTTTTACCTTTTTTTATAGAAATCGCAAACTTTTATTTATTGAAAATATTACGATCTGCCACAAATTTGGGCAAGGGTAATGGTGATAATTGTACACTTTCATACAAAAAATTCAAATAAAATCAGTAAATAAATATAAAAAAATAATAAAATATAAACATAAAAATAAATAAAATTCTTACATCTATATAAAAATAAAAATAAAGAAATGAAATGAATATAATCAAGCTAAGTAAAATAAATTATATTTATATACATAATTATGAAGAAGATGGTCAGGGTAGCGGTCAAAAAAGAACAAAATAGTTTTTATCTATTTAATGTCCAACGTTTCGCCCCAATTAAATAAAAAGATGCAAAAAAAAAAAAACTAAGAATATTTCAACAAAAAGGTAAATTAAGGTAGAATAAATATTATGTAAAAAATAATTGATAAGAAAATTATACATAAATAAAAGAAAGGAAGACGTAAAATAGTATTAATATAAAATAAACTTTAAAAAACAATGATAAGAATAAAAAATTAAGTAAGAATAGTAAAAATAAAAAATTGGGTAAAACAATATATAATAAATATAATTATTTTACGTATTTTTTTATTCTTATCATTGTTTTTCAAGTTTATTTTAAATTAATACGATTTTATATCTTCCTTCTTTTTATTTATATATAATTTTCTTATCACTTATTTTTTACATAATATTTATCCTACCTTAATTTACTTTTTTGTATCGTATTGTTGTAATGTTCTAAGTTGTTTTTTGTATCTTTTTAGCCCTGCAAATTGGGGCGAAACTTCGGACATTTAATAGTTAAAAACTATTTTGTTATTTTTTGACCGCATTCCTGACCATCTGCATATTTTAAATTATGTACAATATTTACAACCTGGACCTTAGGATCCCCGACCCCATTTTTACTAGTAATGAAAAATGGATAAATGTAAAGAATGAAATAATTTGATAACTAATATAAGGAGATAAGGGGAAAAAAACTTTTTTCAGGTATAAAACATTTCCAGAAATTAGAGTAGTAACATTAACGTATGGTATACCGTTGAAGAGCCTGAGATTTTAGAAATATTTTTGAAAGTCGTTAAAAGTAATGGAGAATGACGAAAAACGCATAAATAAATATTAATAGATATATCTTTCATGACTATTATCATAAATAGTTATTTTTTAAAATTTTACTTAACCTATATTGGAATCTTTTTGTTTATAGTATGACTAATTCCATAAAAGTATTAAATTAATGGTTAAGAGCATAATTTAATTTTCAGTAAACTGCTATGTTTTATATTTCTACCGTACTTATGCATAAGAAAAGTCTCAAATATTCCAACGAGAAATATTAAAAATATTTTTCTGAACTTTGTTAAAATTGGAGTTAAATGTTAACTGAAAGGCTCGTTAGGAAAATTAATGCCCAAAATTATTTCCACAGTGAATAAATAATTAAGGAATATCTGTTCTAAAGCGAAGTAGGATTAATTCAAATCAGAGTGGTATGTGAAAGTTGTGTATGCACGCAGCGCATCAGATTCATGATCATTCGCGAGTTCCTTGACGGTTGGACTTAGAACAATGTATAGATTTATACTTGTTGTTGGTATAAAACATGTTGATATTTGTCACATTTATTCTATGCAGTCAATGACCTCTTCCTTCCAGGTTTTCCTGAAGTCGTTGACTGTGAGGGAGCTTAATTGGGAGGATACCGAACGCTCTTTCACAACAAACTTCTCTCATATGTTTACTTGGAGCAATTCTCATAACGATGTTTACTTTAATAAGCTGTTGCTATCGAAACCAGGCCTGTAGCATCCATTCGTTCTCGAATTACTGCAACAGGATCACAAATCCTCTGAAACAATTGTCCTACTTCATAATTTCTCGCTATATGAAACTGTCTGGACGGCAGCCATAGACCAAATTGGAAGAAACGGATGAAATTTCCGTTTTCGAGCCCGTGAAGAAGACCGATTTCTTCACATTTAGCCGTTTTTCCGCTCCTAATATGGACCGTAAATGGCGTTTTATCTCCTCATCGTAATTGCTTAGTAATTTTTCTACGGGCAATGAACCTTAGAAAAATCACAAGAAATAGTCAACTCCGACGTCCGATACTTCTTAATGTTTCCTGCCTCCTCTCATCGATTACTTTGATAACACGATATGTTTTCCTTATCTCTTGAAAAAAAAAAAGTAAGAGGACAAATCGAAAATAATGGAGATAACTTTTCTTTCATAAGTGCAAGGAACGAGTTGTTTATCTTGAGTGACTTGATACGAAAGTGTAGATTGCTAGAGATGAAAATAATCGCAACTGATGAATTATTTTAATAAAATATTTTAAAAATCTATATTTAAAATATAGGTAGGTATATATCGTAGTACATAAGTATACCATCAACATAATACAAGAGCCGGGCAGAAAAAAAATCAGTTATCTCACCCCAATTTTTGATTACTTTAATGAAAACTATTTATATTTTATAGTCAAAATTGATGAGTCTGCCAAGTATAGGTAGGGGGAATAAAAAATGGCGGCTGTTTCAAAACCTTAAAAAACTAATTTTTCGTTCGGAGCTCTATATCATAAAAATTAACAACAACACTAGAAAATCTAAGAGCACATTATTTAAAGAAGAGCACATTTTCTGTAATATTAGCCTTAAAAGAACTATTTACGTCCAATAGTTCTCAAGATATAGCTTTTTAAAAAGCAAAATGTCTTAAAAATCTACTGGAAGATTAGTAGTTAGTTAATTTATTTTGAGAAATCTATATCTCAGGAATTATGTGACGTGTAGATATCTATTATCAATCAAATTAAAGCTAATTTAATGTACTATAAAGTAGTTTATGACCTTTACCTTCCTAGAATAGTAGTTTTCATGATATTTGCTATAATAAATTGATTTATAGTTGTTCCGAAAATAATTTTGATTTATGAAAAACTTCATTTTAGAAACCATTTGACATAGAGATGTCTGCCAGCGCTCATATTAAAGCTAGTTAAATTTACTACAAAATAGTTAATAATGTTTATCTTTCTAGTTTTATGATATTTCACAAAATAAACTCACAAAATGTTAATTTATAGTTGTTCGTATAAAATGTTGTGTTTTTGAAAAAATATATCTCTAAATCCATAAGACCCACATATGTCTGCCAACACTCAAAATAAAGGAAATTTAACTTACTATATAGTAGTTTATGATACGTATCTTCGTAAGGGTAGTAGTTTTTATGATATTCACATATGAATATAAATTTGGCAAATGAAAATTTGTTCGAACAACTATAAATCAATTTATTTTAGCAAATTTCATGTAAACTATTACTCCTACGAAGATAAACATCATAAACTACTTTATAGCTCATTAAACTAGCTTTAATTTGAGTGCTAATAGACATCTGTACGTCAAATAGTTTTTGAGATATAGATTTTTGAAAATAAATTCACAACATTTTTATGAAATGTTGCTTTTTAAAAAGCTATATCTCGAGAACTATTGGGCGTAAATAGCTCTTTTAAGGCTAATATTACAAAAAATTTACTCTTCTTTAAATAACGTGCTCTTAGGTTTTCTAGTGTTGTGGGTAGTTTTTAAGATATACAGCTCCGAATGAAAAATTATATTTTTTTATCGCTTTCCAACAGGCGCTATTTTTTATTCCCCCTACCTATACTTGGCAGACTCACAATTTTGACTAGTTATTATACATAGTTTTCATCAAAGTAATAAAAAATTGGGGTGAGATATCTGCCTTTTTTCTCCTCTTGGGATGTTGTACTAATAGAATTTATACATTAAACAATCTCTTAAACGCTTGAATGAAGTGCAAATTCACATTCACTTTCAATTTCACTTTTGCAAATTTTATGGAAAATATGAAAAACCCAGTGCCATTATTATATTAAGGGTACAGGACCCCGAGTCTCTTAATGCCCCTTAATCCTGTAATCGATAAATTAAAATGAATTAAGAAAGTACTGGACGGTGCTTTGCTTCAAGAAAGACTGAGCAGTGTATCACTGATCCCCGCAGGAAGAGATGTACTTAAAGAAATAAACATTGAAGAAGTAATTTATGAGTTTGCTAATCAAAAATAAGACCTTTCATAAATGTTTAATGTATAAATTTTTTAAATGTCAGTAACATTTTAAATATTAAATCAAGTAATTTCAATGGATATATAGTTTGTTTCTATAGATGACGCAAACTTGTTCATAAAATAATTATTCTATTATGAAGGGCCCTCATCTTAAAGTGTTCGGGGCCGCCAACTGCTCAAAGATATCCCTAAAAAAGTTGAGTTTTGCAGTTAAACCCTTCTATTCTCCTTTGCATTTTTATTTTGTACCATATTTTTTAAAAATAACATTATGAAATCCTTTTTCTGGTATTTTTCTGATAACGATGTGTAATCAGATATTAACTCATTCGATAACTATTGGGTACTTCTATTATTTATTACATAAAACTTAATATTTTGAGTAAACTTATAGTTAATTAATTTTTTCTTACTTAATATGTAACTGAGAATTATGACTAATTTCATGATCAATTGTTTTCGTACATTAAAAATTTTAAGGAAAAAGCATTTGAGTACTGAATACAAAGTGAAAACAAGTAGTGATTTCCTTTAATAAAATACACCTAAATCGAAAAATTGAATCATATTGCAAACGTGTATAATTTATGTTTATGCTGAAATCCAATGAGAGGCAACTCATTGCTATGTATAAGTTAAAGTATTTTTCTCATCTTACTTGCTTACTGTCATATCTTATGTTTTGGTTCGCGGTGACAGTTCATTGAGTTAGGTTTTACTGAGGTGCTGTGACTGGTTCGTTATACATAGCATAGTAGTATCTGATTAAAACTATTCATGTGTTGTTTATGATAAAAGTATATAGTTGTAATTTTTTCCGTATTTAATTCAAATAAATTAAACAATTTATTTTGTTATTAGTCGCCAGTTAACTATATTATGAACGATACAATTTACATTTACACCGAATTTATCTTGTTGGTGATGTGGGCCGCTTTCCTGCCGAAGTTACTGAGTAGTTGCATTTTTAGATCTTTAACTAAAATATTTTAGATAATATCTGATAAATAAAATATATATTTTTTAATTTATTAGGATATTTCCCCTTCCCTTTGTGGTATGTAAACATATACAGTATAAATGCTGGTCTCGGATTATTTGTTATTCACGTGGGAGTTATGACATATGGAGTTGAATTTACCAGAGTATATTTCAGAGAGATAGATACTGATATTTCTGTATTTATTTATTTTTTATAAATTACTATTATTGATTACTGCTGACACTGGATTCAGATAACGTCGTCTCGCTTGCTTCAAAAAAGATTAGTTATTTTTGTATCACGAAGTCAATTATCTCATTGTTATTTTTAATCTGATTGTTTTATTTATTTATTTATTTTTTTTTAAACTGCATCAATAAACAAACAGTGCAAAGTTATGCAATTCTTTCGATTTTTTTTAAATATAAAAGGTATTTTCTCGTCGTCTTTGATTAAATAACACACTCGTATATTTATAAAAAAATCCTCTTTCGTAAGATTACATCATCGTGAAGGAAAGAGTCTTATACTTCGACTTGTGTATGGTTGTGTTCTCTCGTTTTGAGATAAATGGAAGTGTATGGAAACCACTAGCAAAGTTGAACATGTATTCGACCAAATTTTTCATCATGACTAAAATTTTAGTCGATTGAAAAAACGACTAAAAAATCCGAATAAATTTTTATTTATTAATTTAAAAAACGGATTTAAATTACGGAGAGGTGAGGCGAAATCTAAAATTTCCTAATAATTTTGACCAGATTTCCCAATAGTGGTCTGGGGAGTTTTCCCAGACATTTGCACTTTTCCTAAATATTTTAAGAAAATTGACCTATTTATTTATAGCTTTTGTAAGTAATTTTAATTATATATAACGCTTTTGAATAAAATTTTAGTTTGAAGTAGGTTCTCCAATTGTACAGTTCCCAACTTTTCGGGTTTTCAAATTATTGGGTTGAGGAATGACACTTTTTTTTTTTAATGTTGATGACAATTTTTATAAGATACCAATTTACAAGAAATACTTTGATAAAAGTCAGTTAACGTTTCTTTTGACCAAATACAATTCTTTAGTGTTAATCAACCAGCGCCTTTCTTTGGAAATGGGCATCAACTATTCTTAATTCTTGGTTGTAACTTCACCGATTAGGGCCCCTTAAAATACTTTTTAATGAACAATTTTTCCATAAATATACTTTTTTTTTAACTAGCAATATTAGTACATCCTTTTTGATTAACATCAGAACTGATGTTTAAAGCATTTGTTCTAAAAAAAATGTTGTCTGGTGCATACTGAAATTATTAAGCAAAATTCATGGCTCTTCCATTATTTATTTATATATTTTAATAATTAAAATAATAAAACATGGAAATTAATAAATAGTTGGAACATAAAAAAGAAAGTATTGTAAACAAAACAAAATATATTAATTTTTTTTAAAGGAGATTATCTGAAATCGATGGTTTCATGAAGTCAACAACTACAAAGATGGTTTTCAACTATTTATAAAATAGTTTTATTTTTTTATTTATTCTATATTTTTAATAAAATAATTCGGTTCATTCTTATACATCTTCTCACATCATAACACAAGACCTACATTGTGGGTCGAAATAGTGACAATCTATAAATCCGTCAATATCATAAGTGGTATATCATTTATACATAATATTCATTTTTATGATTACCTTAGTTATTTATTATTTTTTATAACTAATTAAAACCTTTGCGGCATCATTCTGGCATAGTTGGCCCTTCAGGTGGGATATTGAGAACTACTGCTTTAAAAAGATGTTTACTTAATCTAACGTCCTTATATACTCTTGTTGTAGTACAATTGGACGAGTTATTCAATCCTAGCCAAAATATCAGGGTTGAAATTCATTTTTTGAATTCGCGATGATATAAAATTCGTTCGAAATTTTTCGAATTCAAAACTTCTGCATCCAGAGTAATGCGGTGCTATCGCAATACTCACACTCATTAAGGCCTCAAAGTAACAAAGCTCAACATAAATTGTTATTCCAGAGTTTATATAGTTCTTGTTTTGAATGCATTTTGTGGGCTAAATGAAGAACGCAAGAATGCAATCTTGAAATTTCTAATTTATATATTAAAAATATTGAAATTTTTCACTTCCAGGAAGGAGTAACTGGGATATTTTCTCATTTTTTTTTCTTTTGTTAGCAGTTAGAATTAACTGTGTGCTGTATAATAAGAAGAATAATGAGGCTCATATAACTAATTATGATTAAACATTGTTTTAATTGCTTTCTCTATCTAAGAAGAATTATGAACATTTTATTTTCTACATTTTTAGAGATATTATTTATCCTTTCTATTATTTTTATCCGGAGCTGCTCACTAAAATTAAATTATATTGCAAAAATTATCAGAAAAATAATGAAATTAATATTTCAAAAAATTACTTTCTTCTTTGGAATGTATGCATCTTATTAAACCAGTCTACAAAAATCATATTGTTAAAAAATTTAAATACATTTTGCACATAATATGTTATTCAGAAGAAAGTAAATGATAGTTGGAGAGCAAAGTATTATTTACCAACTTATTTGTTGAACATTTCAAGTTTAAGTTAGAAAATTGAAATTTTATCAGAAGGTCTATTAAAGAATTCAATGGTTTATAAAATTGTTTGGCGTAACATAATGCTTATTCTTTTTCATATATTTTTTCTCATGGAGCTTTTCTATTTTAATAGACATATTGACATGCTATCGTATAAGGTTCTGTATGCATTTCAAATTGCACAGTTGACGGTCAGGGATCGTTGGTTCCAGGTTTCGTCGTGGTTTGCCGGGCCATTGAACAAGGCAGAATTGGTTGGTTATAGAGTGGGGTAAAATATATAAGAGTTGAGGGAGGCATTTCCAATCAGTTAGCAGCATGGATTGCAGGAGTGTCGTGTTTGTCGGCCTTTTGGGCCTCGTCGGGGGTTATCCTGTCTGGCATCGGGGTTATGAGTATGACGCACTGAAAAGCGAAGGATATTACGTATATCCAGAGCCCGAACCATTCCATCTCGCCGAAGCAGTCTTCGATCCCGAGTACGATAAAAAAAAAGCCTTCGAGCAAGAACACGATATCCTGAAGGCTAAAATCGGAGCGAACCATCCAGAACTGATACCCCACCTACAGCGAGACGAAGATCCGATACATTTAACTACTCATGACGTGTTATACCAACCCCAGGTTTACGATAACGGTATTTTCACAAAGAAAAATAGTGGTCAGTATGACTTCCACTTGCATGGGACGTACCATGACGAAATAAACTATCTACCGTACAGATAAGACGTGTAAAGTATAATTATTAAGGTCCTGCTATACTGAATCCTGGCAGTTGTCAACTTCTGGAGTACAACCCTCTCATCTCATTCGACAGTACTCAATTCCATTTCTTCATCTGGAAGAACTGTTCATTTCACGACAAAGAATTCGTCAGTGGCAGTATGAAATATCAAAATATGAGTTACCTGGTCAGAGAACACTTCTGTATATTAATATAAAATAAAATATATAGGAATTAGGATGGCATAGTGCATTTTTAAGGATATTTTCGATTTAGGTCTTGTGAAAAACACCTCAAAAGTTTAAAAGCTACCGCAATTAGGAGTGATCTATTACAAGCATGGACTTATCAAGGTGGCCTTTTGTGTGGATATTTATAATGGCAGCTCCAATTCCAGAAGTTTTTCGATGTTTAAAAAATCGATGGTAAGCTATTTAATAAAAAAGTGACGCCTTGTTATAACTCTTTTCCGCAATGGATTAAGCTGTCGTTTTGTTTTTATCATCTCAATCCATAGTTTTTATCTCTGTTTTCATAATCGGATATCAAATACTGCTATTTATGTGTAATGGGCGATTTAGAAATTATGGCTAAACGACCCCCAATTTCAAGATAGAAGATTTAAAACTGTTACTTTTTATGAACAGATAATTTCTGAGGCCTGTGATATAATAAAAGACATTTTAAATAAGCCAAAAAAAAAAACCTTGATCATTACCAAAAGAGCTTTATTAATGAAAACTTGATGATTTGACATAAAAAATGTTCACGATAAACATCGAGTCTATCACCAGGTCAAAGAAGAGTGATATTCTTCATTTTGTCTAACACTGAAAAATCATTAAAAAAAAAAATAACAACTGCAAATACAAATGTTAGTCAAAATGGAACAATTAATATTAAATAAATATAACATAAATTTATTTATCATGGAAGAAATACTAGATGATTGAATGGAAACAGTTATAAATAGAAAAAAATTAATTGACTAAGTGCTGATGAAAACTCCACTAATTGCATTAAACTAATTTATGGCAATAATATTGAAACATATGGGTAAAATAGTTTCTGTCATAGCGCATTATCAAAATAAAAGGTCAAATGTCTTTATGTAAAGTTTAAATATTTTATTATAGATGTGTCATTTAAACATTTGTTTTTTCTGTCATATAACTTAATAAAATTTGAGTTTTTGCATTTATTTAATTTTTTTTATTGTTCATGATTATTATACATGCACAGCTACAATTGAAAAATTTTATAAATCAATGAGTTCAATGCTGTAATTGTGATTAACTAGGATTTAAAAAATTATTTTTCAGAAGTTTCTAAATTGAAAACGATAAGTAATAAATGAAGTTATCATATCATCATATCATTAGTTAAAAATCAGTTAATATTTCGCATTGTTCATGTAACATGAGGTTTAAAATTTAATATAAGTTTTAGCCCTGAATTCGGTCCAACTTTCTACTGGCCGACTATAAGCTTTAACATATATTACACCAAGCTTTTAATGTAGAATCTTCTGAAAATGACAGTATTATATTGAACAATAATAAACAGTCATTTATTATTTAAATATTTTCAAACACAATAAAAGATTTATAAATTTGATTTATGAAATTTGTTACTGAATAGACACTCCTTGAATTGAAGTTGGCATAATAAAACTCTAATCAATTTGTTAATAATCTAAAGAGCTTTATTATTATTTTTTTTATTGTTCCTTCCTCACTGAAGACAACTATTTATTTTACGCGTATTAATCACTGTAAATAAAGTAATCTCGGTGAATAGGTACGCATTAATCGAGTTTGGTACATATTTTTTATCCTTTGTTTCCCCTTGTTTGTTCTGGCAGTGCTCTTTTACCTAAAAACTAATAAATGTGTTGAAAATTGAGAGATCTAGCGAAGACATGTTGTGATTGATTAATTTGAAAAACAAATGAATTATTTGTTTATAAAAGAAAAATATGTTAAGTGAGCATTTGGAACATTCCTTCGTCCTATTCAATCAAAATAAGTATTTGACTCGATGATAATGGTGCCTAATATTTCTGACTGAAATTAGCTCAAGTAGAGGATTAATGAAGAATTCAAATAATTTTGCTTGTTTGCTCTTTTCTCTTAATCCTAAAGTGATAAATTTGATTTATGTAAAATAAATAATGCAAAAAATCGTTCCTAAAATAACATGTATTAGTTATATGCATGTGATGTATACTGTGCACGAATATATTTGATACTATTGGTACATAATATAATGAAATACATTGGAATTTATATCTGCTTATTTGATGATGTCCACATGTTTGGATGGTATGTGAACAATGATCATATTTTCATTGTTTATACAATGAGTATACTCCTTGCTTCGAGTATATGCCCACCCGCCTTACTTCACGTTTATGCCCACTCGCCTTACTTCTATAAATGCTCACCCGCTTTACTTTACGTTTATGCTCAGACGCCTTACTTCAAGTTTAGGCCCACCCACCTTACTTCAAGTATATGCTCACCCGCCTTACTTCACGTTTATGCTCAGACGCCTTACTTCAAGTTCAGGCCCACCCGCTTTACTTTAAGTTTGTGCTCAGACGCCTTACCTCAAGTTTAGGCCCACCCGCCTTACTTAAAGTTTATACTCAGACGCCTTACTTCAAGTTTAGGCCCACCCGCCTTACTTCAAGTATATGCTCACCCGCCTTACTTCACGTTTATGCCCACTCGCCTTACTTCAAGTTTGTGCTCAGACGCCTTACTTCAAATTTATGTCCATCCGCCTTACTTTAAGCATATGCTCACCCGCCTTACTTCAAGTATATGCTCACCCGCCTTACTTCAAGTTTGTGCTCAGACGCCTTACCTCAAGTTTAGGCCCACCCACCTTACTTCAAGTATATCCTTACCCACCTTACTTTAAGTATATGCTCACTCGCCTATCTTTAAGTATATCCTCACCCCTCTTGACGAGTGTATAGGTATTGTAAACTAGTACCAAATAAATGACAAGAAATTGAAAGATAAATAACCTAACAAAGGTAAAAGGTATATGAAACATTCAGTAAAACTAAATTAATCATATCTGTCAATATGTCAATCTTTTTAGAAGGGTCTACTTCTTGAATTGTGTAAAACTTTGTGATCAAGTGCTTCAGTTTTCTTTTGTTTAGTTTTTCTTTTATGCTCTGTTTCAAGTGTACTTGAATACTGCATAATTAATTATAAAGCATATATTTGACTATTGTTTTGTATATAATGGTATAATTAAGTATTGTTTAATGTTCCCGCATTATGTGAGCAATTATATGGTTAGTTATGATGTGGTATGATTGAGTAACTTAATACTCCTGTATGTAGATTAGGCAAATCTGAAGAATCCTCCACAATACACTTCATATTTCTCTTCCAGTGTCCACTTCACAAAAAGAGATCATCCTTCATTTTTCTATTATTACGTTCTGTATACCTTTATTCAATTCTGGCCTCTAATCCACACTGAACCGATATACCAACATTCCTATATTAGTTTTTGTAAGTTTAGTTTTATTTTCTCAATTAACTGCTCATTAATATTTGTGGTCTGCAGACCGAACGTTTCTTATATTGTACTTTCTATTTCGCTGCGTTCGCTCAGGTGTGAATTCAGAAGCAGATACCATGTGAACCATATAAACAAATATTTAAAATCGGAATAAACTCTAGTTTAAAATTATTTTGTAGGGTTTAAATACACTGTTTTAAATCTTTTCAGTTAACTTTAGCGGATGTTTTACACAGTAAGAATATATATTTTGTCAGGTTATAGGCCAAGCCTAGATTCTTATTCACTTGTATTTTTTTTTTTTGTATCAGCGCCCAAAAATACCCATATTATCCGATAAATATCTGCCACTATACCGGCTTTCGGGAAATTAGTGACGTTGTTGTAATTGCTACTGTACAATTGTTACTGTCATAATTGTACTCTAGAACTAGCTCTAGCATGATAGTAGACAGTACAAGTTATACTAGTGAAGCAACTGTCGCATCTATTCGCTTTGAAAATAAATCACACACTTTCAGTCAGTGCTGTAACAGTCGCAGCCGTAGTGACAGATCCAATTGTAGTTATCGTTTGACTGTTTTATAGTTGCAATCTTGAGAGCATTTACTGTTATGACAGTGCTATCTCACTGAATCATTTGAATAGTTGAGAGTACAAAAATGTCAGTGATCTAACAGTCACGTTCACCTGTTATGCCTTGACAGTAAACTATAATGGCAATAGGCTGGAAAAAATGTTCATGTACATTTTTTAAAATTATTTCTGCACTTGAAATTGTTTCTATTCTTTTTATATTTTTAATCGTATCCACAGTTACAGTATTGAGCAGTAACTAAAAGAAACACTGAAAGTCAGTATAAGCATTTTCAATATATAAAATAGTAAAAACTCAACCTCTATTAATTCAGCTCATAGAATATAGTTTCATAATTAGTTTGCTGCTTACTTTCTTTAGAAGAGGTAATGTATATTATTATTTATAAACTTCATTAGTAAGTGCATCATTTTCTTCAGTGTTGAAATCTTGGATCGTGAAATTAGATTAAAATCATGGATTTGAAGTATATGAAGATAAGATCCAGGAGATAGAAAAGGTTTATCAAATAATGAAAAGTAAAATCCTGAGAATAAACGTTTTTCAGCTAAACACACATAAGAAAAAATAGAAAATAAGGATGTTCTTAATTTGAAAATTAAAATTATTAGTCCAACTTAATGGCAGTGTAACTCGTATACCTGGCCAAGTAGAGACCCTAACTAAACTAATCAGTATTTTTTATTTTAAATTTAGCCGTTTAAATGTTTCCTAAAATTTGGTTTGTCTAAATTATTCGTAGTTCCTGAAGGGAGTCGTTACAGATTATTTTCACTAAGATCGTATCATTGGACCGTGTCTAACAACTTGAAGTTGCTTATTTTTCTCTTAAGGGTAATGTTAAGCGGAGCATATAACCTTCGTTTCCATTCGAACCCTGCCACCTTTTCATTGTTAAACCAACCATTTACTTTGCCCATGTTTTTTTTTCTTTATTGATACATTTTCATTAATTATTTCCCTTTATTTACCCTTTCTTCAGCATTACGTTTAAAGTAGATGATGAAATTTATATCTTCAAGTATCGCTTATCACTACTTGAGACCCAAGTGCGCCTTAGTCTTTTTGAAGTTATTATCAACAATAATAACCACTTAAGTTGATTAATATGATGATATCAAAATTTTTGTCTGCCTTATATTTTCCTTTAGTTATTTATTTATAAAATTCATTTTGAAAAAAATAAATAAGGAAAAAGCTATATCTTAAAGCCTATATTGGAGTTATGTTTTATTTATGAAAAAACAAAACAAAAAAAAATACGATACGTTACGAAATTGAAAAATCACAAACTATTAATTAAAATAGTATATATTATACATTGATTTTATTATTATTTTGGAATATATATGAAAAATAAAACAAAAATATAAAATATGGATACAAAAAAAAGAGCTGTTCGTAGAAGTCTTCTGCAGATTATTTTTATCCAACTGAACAAGAATTTATGTATAAATATATTTGAATACTTAAAATATATGTAAATATGCTCTATTAATTAATGTGATATATATGAGTAGTTTTAATTTGGAATAAGAATTTCGAATCAATACTAAATTATTTTTTGTAACATTTACAGTTGATACTTAAGTTAAATCATGAGGAAAATTTTGTTTCTTTTTTGTTAATGATATGATTATATAGATCTAAGAATTGCGAAACAGTTATTTACTACTGCATTATAATTACAAGAGATTAGATGACTTTATATGTTCTCTAAATGAAATTTATCATAGATAAAGAAAAAATATTACAGATAATTAACGAATTGGAAAATAATTTAAAAAAAAAGTATATTAAGAGAAACGTGTGATTTTGAAGAAGGGGTAGAATAAGCTCCGAAACGTTAACAGAAATAAAGAAAATAAAAAGAGAAATATGCACAAATATTTCAAATTTGCTTAGAAGAGTCCATCCCCAAATATTCATAAAAAAGAGAATAAAGTTGTTTAACATAAAATACATTTTTTTTTTTTTACAAAGTGCTTTAAAAAATCTTAGTGTAATTTGATGATTACTAAAGTAAAGTGTTTATAATAATACTAGTTGAGCTTGATCTATTTTATTATTTACCACTATTATTCGAAACAATTCTGTTCTTGCCTTCTTTCCTCGGAAAGTACAAATAATCGAAATTTGTACAATATTTTGGCTAATCTAAAGTCAATTGACAAGACTTTCTTTTCAATTTCAACTATAAACAACATATCGATGCCTTGCTTCATGGCAGTGCATGGAAGTACATGGAAACTAACTTTACGAAAAATACAATTAAAGGGTCTCTCTGTTATAGGAAAATCACAACTTTCATTTAATTTTCCTAAAAAAGAGAGAGCCTTTAATTGTATTTCGGGTGAAGTTAGTTTCCATTCACTTAGCACTGCTATAAAGTAATCCATCGGCATAATAAATGTAAAAGAAGACAAAAAAAGTATGAAAATGAGTCAAGTGCATATTTTTAACATGATTGTTATCTTGTTTGGAATCGTTAGCACAAAAAAAAAAAGTAAACCTTATTAGTGTTCTTCACTCTTGATTGCATCCTTCGACCATTTTCTCTTCATAGCAACAACATAATTATTCATAAATTAGTCATCACTGCCTGAGTACAATAAAAGTAAGTGATATTATTTATTATAGATTGTAATATTTTTTTATTAAACCTTTTGATTTGATAATTTTTTTAGTCAACTCTTCTCCCAGAGTCCTGGTTTCACCCCCCTCCTTTACTAGTGTTCCCCCTGATGGTGATCCTGAACTAATCGATAAAGGTAATGGAATAAATGCAGTCGGTTTAATTTTTTTTTTGCTGACAACGGAAGGATAATAGAGGGAAGCATTTGTATTCGTTTTTGCACCGATATCATGGTAATGAGACATTAGGTATAACAACACAATACACTTCATTACTTCAATTATAAACTCAGAATTAACTTTATTTTTCAATATATATTTATGTACATTCAGAATTCACTGCAATTTATTATTCAGATCGAGATTATCATCAATTATCGAGACAGTAATTTTTAATGACTGTAAAAACATTTATTTAGAATATTTTTTTTCATTTTTCAAATAGATTAGTGAGGAACTGCACCATCTCACCCCTCCCCCCCCCCCCCCCGGGGAAGCCAGAAAATGGCCCGCCAGGAAACGCAGGGCAAGTTGCAGAACGACGATGTTGCTCAGCAGTTGCATAACTACCGTCACAGATCAGATCTTGATACACTCTATTTGAGCTAAGCGTTCAGAGCTCCTGGTCCTACGCTGGATTTACGACACACATCTCGCAAAGCTCAAGCGAGGGGACATGTGACAGCGAAATATGATGTGATGCAAATAGAAACGCCTTGTTAAACCACGTTAAGCGCGAAGTGCGATCGAAATCTGTCCACTTCTAAGTGATAAGCATTCATAACTCGTCAACACCGTGACAAAAACTATGATGAAACACCTAATTATTGCTTACCTCCGCTTAAAAAAAATCTCATTATTTTATGTTAATCAACTAGAAATTTATTTAGTTTACCTATTGAATCGAACAATTATAATCGATTACGAAAAATTATCAACAGATTTCGAGTATATTAAGTTATCAAGAATGAATGTTCAAGTTTGATGAATGATGGCTCAATTCTTGTCAAAGTGAGTAAGAAAAGTTTTATATAGATTTTGGATGGCGGGGACGAATGTAAAACAAGGGAACAGTGCTCGAGATCAATATTGAATTAGATGGATAGACTATAAGTTAATTGGCGTTTCCATGATAATTTGCTATCCTAAACATTTAGAAAAATGTGAGATTCGTCTTTCTTCCTCCAGTCTTCGACTTTTTGCAATTATTTAAAGTGTCATAAATGAACGTAGAAGGTTTCGAGCATGAAAAAGGCCAAAACTTTTATTAATTTGGTACGTGGTGAAGAGATTCATATGAGTTGCATCTTATCTAAGAAATAATTATAAAATGTTACTGATTAATCATTATACAAAACAAGTTCAAGGTGTAATTCCTAACCACAATTTGAATCAATAGATGAATTTATCAAAAAAGTGTTTTACAAAATTTCCCCTCCAGTCACCAGTAATTAAAGAGGCAGTGGTTTACATCTTCATATTGAAGACTAATGCAAGACATTTTGCTATGTACGCTATATTTATTTATTTATTTATTTATTTTTTCTCTTTTCTTAACTTATTATTTTATAGTATAAAAGTCAGTTACATATTTTATTAATGCTATAATTAACCCTTTTTGTTGTTAATTGTTTATTTTTATATCATTTTTCAATAACATATTGATTGTTATTAGTTCTCAGATGTATTTGTTTTACATATTTATTTTTATTGATTAAAAGTGTTCAACAGTCATAAAAATGTAAATATTAAGGGGTTTATTTTTTGACCCCATCATATCAATGATAAAAGCGAATGTAATTGTTATAAGACCTATCAGTGCGATGTGGTAATGAAGAAATTTATACATAAAATTGTCCTTTGATAATAAAAATTGATTTTTTAAGAAAATATTTTTTATTCATGGTGACGATGTTTGGTTACAAGTAATAGCTTGTACAAGAACATATCGTCATAAACGCAGCCATATACTGCCAGTCCATCTTCCTTCCAAATTTTAAGATAAAATATTTAATTTTTAATTATAAGTAAAAACAAGGTTGAATTTTTAATTTATTTTAATAAAATGTCCAATTGACGGTATTTAGAGCGTTAAATTAATTTAATAGTAAAAAAGTTATTTACAATAATTTTAAATAAAAGTTGATAGCAATAATGAAATAACTTGGCAGGTACGGTTTGATTAACCATGTCAAAGAATAATAATTTTTTTTATCAATATTTCTTTATAAAAAAAACGCCAAAACTAAGAAGCGGATCCAGACATTGCATCTCTTCTTTTCTTGAAATATGATAAATATTACTTTTTCTTAAAAACTACTTTTTATTACATGTAAATATAATATGTGGCTTTATTATTGCGTTCTTGATTTGAAAAGGGAATGGTATATCAAAATTTACGCTATTCGAACTTTTATAGATCGGAATATTTGATAATCGAGATGCGCATCACGACAGACTGCTTTCAAAGTCAACTCCAAAACCAAGACGACTCATTATATGATTAGTTGCTGATAATCGTCATAACTCCACAGCAAATAGGTGAGATGACCATGAGTATGGATTTTTTGAAATGAACAAGATGGCTGGAATTCTTACGTCCTGAACTCCGTTGCGCCATTCCTATAAACAATTAGTCTAACCGAACGTAATTATGATATCTGATGGAGTGGAACGGCAGAGCATTTGTTGGATATTAATTAGGTTTTCACTATTTGTATTCGTCACTAGCCTGTCTAATGATTTATATAAATAATAATTTCTTGTTATTGTTAATTATTTTTAAAACTTGCTATTGTAGGTAATAATTGAGGAGTTTTCTATATAAAGGCAATATATCCACTGTTATAAAGTTATTATTTAAACATTATTATGAGAGTATCACATATAAGTTAATTAAATGTTTATAGAAAATATTGATTTGTAACATCTTTTTGACGGGGGAAAATGTAAATTTTGAAATTAACCGAACAATGAATGAAAATTTTCAGTAGTAGACATTTTGAATTTAGATCGAAAACTCCTTAATTATTATTTATTTTAACATCAACAAAGATTTGATGAACTAAACTTGTTTTGTTCTTTAATTTATTTTATTTTTTATTTATTGAAATTTACGACTTTACAAAAAATACAATTAGTAAATTTGAGGAAAGTTTCGTTAACTTGCTAGTCTTGGGAAAGAACAACCCTAAGATGGTACTTCAAAAAATTAAAAGGTCCCGTAGCCATCTTCTTTTCAGACTCGGTGGATATTCGGGATAGTTAACGGTGAAAGATTAAGAACTAATGGGTTAGGTTGGGTAAGTAATTAGGAAAGAAATGACGCAAATCTATTTCGGGCCAAAACTGCAACTAAATAGATGTTAAGGTCTTTTTGTACAATTTTACTAGGTAATTTGTTACTTCAATGTAATTTAGAGAATATAGTTTTTAGTTCTGTCTGATCTTTTGTGGTAATTTTGATATATATATATTTTTTTAAAATATTGACATCAACTTTAACAGTAAAAGTTAATGAGCTTTAGAAATAATTTTGACAGCAATTAGTCGCCATTATAAGATATGACTGAGTTTCAATAATTTTAGTGTTAGTTTTTCAGGTATTTTTTTATGCTAATTTATTGCTTATTAATGATTATCTCAACATCGAATTAAATAAAAAAGAAACAA
The DNA here is from genome assembly GCF_000696795.3 of Halyomorpha halys. NCBI lineage: Eukaryota > Metazoa > Arthropoda > Insecta > Hemiptera > Pentatomidae > Halyomorpha > Halyomorpha halys. The sequence goes on along the minus strand of NW_027114329.1, from coordinate 260,919 downwards.
ATAGAAAAGAAAATTAAACAAAATTAATCAAAAAGTAAAATAATATTGACAACAAAACAATAAATTAAACAAAATGAAACTAGGTAGTAAATTAACATACTCGAAATTTGAGCATGTTGCTATTATCTTATATATAATAATGCAATATTAACCATAAATTATAATAATGAAATCCGATGTCAAATTATATATATTATAATTATTATTATTATTTTTATTAGTATAAATAATTTTTTCCTCTCCCTTAGCTTGATTACCATGAAATTTGCCACATTTTCACACCTGTTATTTACGCTCCTAATCAAAAATTGTAGGTCATTTAGAACACTAAATTTAAAATCTTTAATACTGATTTTATATAATACGTGATACAAATATTGGTATTAATGTATGTACTTACATTTTTAAAATTTATTACAATTCATTTTACATTTTTATTGTACTTAAATTTTTATTATTTTTTTTACATTAATTAAGTTTTAAAAATGTAAATATTAGTTAAACGTAATATATGAATATTAAATAAACGAATTTTATGTTATTTATATTTCATTAATTTCCTAAACTTATGTTTGTATAGTACAGAATCGATTTGATTAATATTTATTTTAAGCCATTCATTCACAAGTGGCTATTAACTTTTTATCACAATCACTGATGTTATTTGTTCTGCGTGAAACAATTATTAATCTCTTCAACAACTTCTCAAGATCATGACGTGGCGGCCGTGTGAATCACTACACAATAGACACGTACGCTGCTGCAAGTTGACACGTACATTGGTTGCATGAATAACGGTAAAGAGTTCCCCTTTAACACAGAAGGAGTTGAGGTAGGGCATGTCAGGTAAATAAAAAAAATACAAACTAAAAACGCCGCCCTGCTATTGTAACTTTCGACTTAGTTCATTCCAGGTAAGATCGGAAAGGCCGTTAGAAAACGTTACAGACTTGGAGCCGTGGCTGAAAAGTTAGGAAGGAACATTTAAGGTAAATTTTCAACCTAACAGACTAATGGTTCAACCTAATCTTGATGGTTGTGGTGAAATTGCTTATCTACTAATTGATTTCGGATGATCGATTTATATTTTGAGGAGCAAGATTTTATATAGGTTTTGATATATACCTTACAAAACTATTTTACCTGGATATCGGAGAACATCATCTGCAAATCCGAAATTTGGTGCTCATAAGAGAAACATTTCTGATTGGCAAACGATGTACCCTATAATCTCCAGTCAACCTAGTTGTTTTTTTTTTGTTTAAATATATATATTTTTAAAAAACCTAGTTGTGTGTGACAGCTTGAAATCTATGTTTGTTTGATAAAACAAATATTTATTAAAAAGCTCAAAATTTGTAATTATTCTAATTTACAAATATGTTTATTTAAAAAAATTAATATTATTTGTCGTTCATGGCTCTTACCATGGACTAGAAATAAAATTAATTTGCTTAAAAAAAAAAATGAATTGAAACTACATCAACAAAGCCGTTTTTATATAGAAGTGTTTAAATATACTTTTTTTTTTGACCGCCCGTAGCTCAGTGGTTTAGACAGTCTTACTAATTTAATGTTTATTGGCGGTGCCGGTTCGAATCCCGGTCTGGGGCGTTGACTTTTTTCATTGAGTGGCGGTCCCACAAAATGAAAAACTTTGACCCCCAACCATGGTTATCATACGGGAGTCTTGGCCGAAAATATATATATCAACACAATTTCTTCGTGAAAAAATCCATATGATGTACACATGTGAGTAACAATTTTCTATGAAAATTATGCACTAGATATATAAGTGGCATTTTTTTTTTAGGCCAAGTATATTTTTTTTTTTTTTTTTATTTAAAAAAGAAAATAAGGCTAATTTGAACAGATTAATTAAAGGTAATCTAGTTTAGTACATTAATGCAGGTAAATTCACTCAAACCCCTTTCCCGCAAAAAAAAGTAATTTTTTCTCTAATGGTATTTTCCCCCTTTTTTTTTAAGAGTATATATAATTTTTAAATAAATTTCCAAACAGGCAATCTAATGATTATTAAAAAAAAAAAATCGTTTTTCAACAGTATTTATATTTATTCGTTTCCAGCAAATTAAAGTTGAAATGGTAATTCAAATGGTCTAATAACAAATGAAAAGACCACCCTTTGGTAACGGCGTAATTGAGAAGTCACGCGTCAAATCGGTACGCGATTGTCTTCGTTTCCAAATGATTTGTTCTGCCTTGACAGTAGCTAGATCCCCAGGACGCAGGGATTGCCAAAGGAGGAGTTTGAAACATCGAGTCTTGGTCAATCGTTATTAGAGGACAGAACAATCGCTGAGGAAAAAAAAACCGTTCACGAACACTTTGAATTGATTCGCCTTGAGTAAAAATAGTACATGGGCTATTGAAAAATAAATTTAATAGCAAAAACATGCTTTGGAACTAATCGGTAGAGCCTATCTAAGGAACGAATCGTCCGGAGAGCAAGTTTCTAAACCAAGGTTTTGAAAAATATAGTGGATAGTAGTAAATTATTTTTTGAATCCAAGAGTTAAAATTTTAACATCAAGTGCAACAGAAAAATACATAGCAATGATGTAAATTGAAAAAACAAACAATAATTTCATTACCAACACGTTGTAAGTAACGAATATGAACTGCTACTTTTCAGGAGACTAGTGACAAAAAGTTAAGTCAGTTCAAATTCCTTTTTTTATTAGTGTACACATCCACACATCACAACAGCACTGATGAAGACCTACATAGTGGTTCGAAACGTTGGTAGGTTAGTCCATTCTCACGATTAAGCATATTTTTGGAGAGCCCTCACTATTTACCAACAACAAACAGAATAAGCCTGACTGCAAATTTATTTGAAGCCCTCACAGATAATTAATCTAAAATCATATTGGTGTTTAAATTTCTAAAAGGACCATAAAAGTGAGGACGAATTTCAATCTAAATTTAGTCATGTCCAAATTTTTTTTTTCATTCAGTTTTAATGTTTCGTGCACCTTTTTAGCCCCTCCAAATTGAGTAAGGGGGTTGAAAATATGGATATGGATTGAGTAGGTGTTATAAAAGTGATTTCTGTGTCTCTGAACCTTTCTCTCTCGCATCGCGATTTAGGATCGTCAGTGAAGCAATTAAACCATTCTACTTTTGTTTTCTCTACAAAAAAAAAAAAACTTTAGTAATGCATCTCTGCTGATTATATCATTAAAAAAAAATCTAAAAATACATCCAAAAAGTAACTGCAAACAAACCTTGCTCATCTTAGAAAATGATGGAGTGGATACTAGCTGAGAATCCCTTGAAATATTCGTTTTTGTTTTTCTTCCTAGAGTGCTAATTTTTCATTAAAATTAAGTAGCTTTATCCTCCTATTCCAAAATTAATATCAAATAATAGAAAACCCCTGTTTTTGAACTTTTAAAAAAAAAATTCTGAAATACTTAATTTGGAAAACTTTTTGTTACTAGGATCAAAATTCAATAATAAATAGAAACAATATAGAAAAATTACTATATCAAACATATGCCGGCTTCAGTTAAGGTGTAATCTGCAGAAAATTACTGTTACGGTTTTTTATTCCGGCACTCTTCGCATATCATCGATTTCATGGACCAGGCGTTATCGTTGTTCTTGGAGTTGGTTGAACCAGTATGAAGGTTCTGAGGATTGTGTTTTGTTTATTTTAAAGGGAAATTTTTTTACGTTTTATGTTTATAAAAAAATATACTTTGTTATTCTACCAGAAATCGTTCCCATCATGTTTAGATAACTAATTTGAAACATGGTATTATTGAATTTTGATCCTAGTAACAAAAAGTTTTCCAAATTAAGTATTTCAGAATTTTTTTTTTAAAAGTTCAAAAACAGGGGTTTTCTATTATTTGATATTAATTTTGGAATAGGAGGATAAAGCTACTTAATTTTAATGAAAAATTAGCACTCTAGGAAGAAAAACAAAAACGAATATTTCAAGGGATTCTCAGCTAGTATCCACTCCATCATTTTCTAAGATGAGCAAGGTTTGTTTGCAGTTACTTTTTGGATGTATTTTTAGATTTTTTTTTTATGATATAATCAGCAGAGATGCATCAGTTTTTTTTTTGTAGGGAAAACAAAAGCAGAATTTTTTATTTGCTTCACTGACGATCCTAAATCGCGATGCGAGAGCGTGAGTGAATGTAGAGAGAGAATAGTTCAGAGACACAGAAATCACTTTTTTAACACCTATTCAATCCATATCCATATTTTCAAGCCTCTTACTCAATTTGGAGGAGCTAAAAAGTGCACGAAACATTAAAACTGCACGAAAAAAATTTGGACATGACTAAATTTAGATTGAAATTCGTCCTTACTGTTATGGTATTGTGTTGGTAGAAAATAACCCTCCTTACTGAATTTCAGCTCATCTAAACCAAAAAAGGAGGCTGAAGGCGTTCAAATGTCGTGGAGGGTGGAAATACAGACATATCTCCCTAAAACTCAAAAACCGTCCTAGGATATAGGAAACAGATACAAAGTACCTCTTCAACGAGAGTTTATAATAGAATGTTTTGAGAAGTTACTCCTAAACAAATAAAGTTTTTTAATATATACTAATTTGAATCACTAAGCACTTTTTAAATTGCAACAGAAGATGAAGAAACCTTTATATTAAAAAAGTGAAATTGTATATAAATAAAACAGGTATCAGCAAAATTTTATTTAACTAAATTATAAAATTATAAATAATTACATAATTACAAAGAGTTAAACTAAATAATTTATTTTAATACCTTATTTGGTTTGTTTTTTATTTATTGCTATTTACGACTGTACATTATTGTACATTTAGTAAATTTGATCTCAGTTAAATTGAAGTGTTACAGGCGTGTAGGGAAACTACCCATTGGTAGCACTATAATGACGTTTTACACTAGCAGGTCTCGTGGCCACCTTCTTTTCAGGCGCCTCGGAGGATTTCAGGAATGGTAGAGTAAGCAAGGTTAGAAACTAGTGGGTTTGGGTGATTAGGGAGTTTGTAATAGAAGGAGTGATATCTGGTTCGGGTTAGATCGGTTACATATGGAACATTAAGATCTTTATGTATGATTTTTTTTTATGACGAAGGAGCATTGAGGATTTTACGAAGGATTTTGGATTGCAATAATCGGATACGGGAGGAATTCAAAGGTTTAGTGGAGCCCCAAAATTCAACTCTATATGACCAGATTGGCCTTATAGTAGTCATGTAGATCAGTCTTTTGTAATGGATTGGCAATTTAGACCGCTTGTCTAGTATATGTTGTAATAGTCGGAATCGATGAGCAGTTTCCTGTCTTTTCAGTCTTGTATGAGGATTCCATGTCAGTCGTTTGTCCAGATGTAGTCCTAAGTAACGGATCTGTTCAACAGGAATAAGTGGGGTGTTATTAAAAGATACTGTGGAGCAAGACGAAGGTTTATGACGAAGGGTAAATGTGATTTGGTGGGATTTAATGGAATTAATTTTAATCCTCCAGTTTTGGCACCATTCTTCAAGGGTGGTGATGTGGGATTGGAGGGTTTGGGATACGACGAATGAATTTGAATTAATACCCACGTTTAATTGAGAAACTTTTGAAATGAGAAGACTTTAGTAAAAAATAAAGTATTAATAATTAAAATATTTTGATGAACTAAATGTATTTATACACAATTGACACTATAAGGTTCATTATAATTATTCATCGGGGACTAGATGTTCCAGAATAAAATTTCAATTCGTTTTCATCGACGTGCAGTTTCCTGTCTTTTCAGTTTTGTGTGAGGATTCCAGGTTAGTCGTTTGTCCAGATGTAGTCCAAGGTAGCGGATATATTCGACAGAGCTAAGAGCAGCATTATTAAAGGTGACTGTAGGGCAGTCGTTTTGTTTTTTTAATTTCAGTTTATACTTATTTATTTATTTTTCTATAATACACAACTCTACACCAGAAACGTTCAACATGAGTAATATAAATATTTGGTAATGTTTTACTATCCATATCCACGTTTATTTAAAATTATATAACATTTACTAACATTTTGAGGTACTCCTCCGCCATCAGAACTCTTTTCTCTAACTTTTTTCCCAATGTCACAGTTAACTCAATCTACGTAGCTCTCTGTCACATCCACGTATTACTTCGTAAAATTTAAAAACACGATTTTTAAAAAATATATAAAAACCACCTTAGACTATATATCTTTATCGCAAGAAACAAAATACAGAGAGCTTCATAGATGTGTGATACTGGGAAAAAACAATTTGTACTGTACAAGAGAGCCCTGAAGATGGAGAAGTGTTTCGAAACGTTGGTCAATATATTTTTAAAAACGTGAATATAGAAAGTACACAAAGCCTAAATATTTATGTTATTTTTTATTAATTTAATATAAATATGTTATTGAGTCATACTCATGCCTTGGTACTGACTGATCTCAATAATAGCTCATAAACAAAAAAAGAAATGAAGCATAAAAAAAAAAAAATATTAAATCAAGCGATGAAAAAGCAGGTTCGGTTGCACGCTTAAAGTTTGTTTACAAAATAAAAAATTAATGCACAGAACCTCTTGAGGAAATATATACAAAATAAAATCTGAGCGGAATCACCGAGCAACTACGACCATCAATTCTTGAATTAGAAATGACAGCTGATAAAAATATGATGCAGCGATATAATATTAGAGGATGTTACATTAATAAAGGTGAGATTCGGCCTGACATTATCAATTAGTTGATAGGTTATCGGGGCAATAGTCAACATCGCAAAGTATTAATTTTATTGTCACTCGTCGATTTTTCCGGGAAGTGTTGTCACCAAATGGATGCTCCGTTAGATACGTCAGATTAATTGGTACCAGTCTTCCATTAAAGTCCTTTCATATAAAGTATTAATATTATTGATTTGACAATCAGTAGTGACATATGAAAGAAAAAATTAATATAAACAATTTGATACGACAAAACGTCTCTCTAGTTGGTGATCCGTGACAGCATAGTATTTTTTATTAAAAAACCAGTTTAAAAATAATTAAATGAACTTTTCGTTATCAGTTTCAATTAACCTTTAGATGGTCTATCTACGAATGTTAAATCATATATGTAATGAAAATGAAAACGAATTGAAATTTTATTCTTTTTATTTTATTCCCCGATGAATAATTATAATGAACTTTATAGTGTCAAGTCTGTATAAATACATTTAGTTAATCATAATGTTTTAATTATTATTACTTTATTTTTTACTTGAGTCCTCTCATTTCAAAATTTTCTGAATAAAACGTGGGTGTTAATTCAAATTCATTCATTGTATCCCAAATCCTCCAATCCCACATCACCACCCTTGAAGAATGGTGCCAAAACTGGAGGATTAAAATTAATTCCAATAAATCCCACCAAATCACATTTACCCTTCGTCGTAAACCTTCGTCTTGCCCCACAGTATCTTTTAATAATACCCCACTTATTCCTGTTGAACACGGATCTGTTACTTAGGACTAAATCTGATCAAACGACTAACATGGAATCCTCATACAAGACTGAAAAGACAGGAAACTGCTCGTCGATTCCGACTATTACAATATTTACTAGACAAACGGTCTAAACTGCCAATCCATTGTAAAAGACCTATCTGGACATATGGAGTTGAGCTATGGGACTCCACTAAACCCTCTAATTCCTCTCGCATCCAATCCTTACAGTCAAAAATCCTTCGTAAAATCCTTAATGCTCCTTACTTTGTCACAAATCAAATCATCCATCAGGACCTCAATGTCTCATATTTTGCCGATTTGGCCAGAACCAGATACCAATCCTTCCATGATAAACATCCCAACCACGCAAACCAACTCGTTTCTAGCCTGTCTTCTCCTTCACTACCTAATAATCCTCCTAGGCGTCTCAAAAGAAGATGGCCTCGAGACCTTCTCCTTTAGAAAGAGGAATTCGAAGCTTTAGTGGAGCCCCAAAGCTCAACTCCGTATGTCCAGATTGGGCTTTTTACAGTCATGTAGATCAGTCTTTTGTAATGAATTGGAAGTTTAAACCGTTTGTTCAGTGAGTCCTGTAAAAGTCGAAATCGACGTGCAGTTTCCTCTCTTTTTAGTCTTGTGTGAGGATTCCAGGTTAGTCGTTTGTCCAGATGTAGTCCAAGGTAGCGGATCTCTTCGACAGGGTTAAGATCAACATTGTTACAGGAGACTGTAGGGCCGTCGGTAGGTTAACGATGAAGGGTAAAGGTGATTTTATGGGATTTATTTTAATCCTCCAATTACGACACCACTGTTAGAGTGCTGTGATATGCGATTGGAGAGTGTGAGATGCAATCAAAGGGTTATTATTAACAGCGAGCACACATGTGTCATCAGCATACGTGGTGAGGGTAGTGTTAGGATTGGTTGGGATGTCAGGTGTATAGACGGTGTACAGGATGGGACCGGGGATACTACCTTGAGGAACACCAGCGGACTGAGAATAGAGGGAAGAATAGGAATCATTGTGGTTTACTTGGAATAATCTATCGATGAGAAAGGAACGAATGATAAGAAAGTATGTTGGAGGTAGGAATCTACGGAGTTTGTAAAGCAGTCCCCCGGGTGGTGCCAGTCGATCAAAAGCAAGAAAATAAATTTTCATTTTTGTGAAATAGTTTTAAATTCCTTACTGCTCGTTTTTGTTAGTCATGCAGTCTATTTCACAAATCAATTCAATTATTCTTATATAATATTTTACAATTTTCTGATTGGTTTTCCAATTTCTGTACCAATATTCTGTTATATTATTCTATTATTTTCTACCTAAAAAAATAAATATTATTTTTCACAAAAACAGTATTCATGTCGAATATGTTATCTTATCAATATATTATCCAATATGTTATTGGAATTTTTTTAATTAATATAGTTTTTTTATGTGTATTTAAAAAAATTACAAGTTCCTTATGACTATCGTTTATTTAAATTATTA